>NC_048299.1:213745369-213827704 GCF_013100865.1 Trachemys scripta elegans
GGGGGGGAGACCCCGAGTGGCCGCAGCGCGGGCGCCGCTTCTCCCCCTCCCTCCCTCCCTCCTAGGCTTGAGAGCCTGGGGGGAGGAGGCAGGGCTGAGGATTTGGGGAAGGGGTGGAGTTGAGGCGGGGCCGGGGGTGGGGTAATTAAAGAACCGGGGTGGGGGCGGCCAAAATTGTTTTTGCTTTGGGCGGCAAAAACCCTAGAGCCAGCCCTGGTTATAGCAACCTAACCCCTAGTGCAGACAGCGCTATGTTGATGGGAGGGCTTCTCCTGTTAATATAGCTACTGCCTCTTTGTGGGCTAAGCCCACCCAGCAGCATATGCAGTGTCTTCACTGAACTGCTACAGTAGCACAGCTGCATCAGTGAAGCTGTGCTGCTATAGCATTAGTATAAAAGGGTAGACAAGCCCTCTCTCTCTCTCATCTTTAAGGGATGCTAACATGTTCAGGATGATTACAGTAGCTTAGCCAGTTATTCTATAAAACCATCCTCCCTGAAAGCTATTTTTCAAATGGTTCTTTTCATATTAAAAGGTGGTGCTTTCTGAAGGTAAAAAGATTAAGCATATAAACACATTTTAAGTGCCTTTCGGTAACAGTGTGGCCCTTGAGGCTCTCTCCGTCATTAGCTGGCCACCAGGAGTAGCAGGCTTACTTGCTTTGCAACTGTTTATTTCTGAGTTTCAGAATTCTTGAATCAAATACAAAACAAAATAATCAACTAATGGGAAGTTGAATTTTTCTGAACCTCAAAAAGACTGAAAAACAATCAAACAAAATGTTCTCCTGGAAATGATTTCAATGTTCGCTTTTTTTAATCAATATTGTAAGCTGGCAATTGGCTTTTGTGTAAATGGCACTTCTAGTTCCAAAACACTACAGAGAATAGTCTCACCTCAATATACGTATACAGTTCCCATTATCACCAAAAGGAATTACACTCACATATTGACAGGAGAATAGGCCCCTATGGAGGCATTAGTAATACAAAGTCATATGAATCCTCCATTTCTCATTTTTTGTAATAGCAGCATCACACACCTAGAGCACACCAATGGGCCATATGGTGTTGGTGTTCTCTTTTCCTTGGTGTTCTTATGTTCCTAGCTTTTGGTAAGGAGTAAGCTAAGGAGCAAGGCTCTGTTTTTTACTTCTGCAAACTTTAAGGGTATGTCTACACTGCAATTAAAAACCCATGGCTGGCCCAGGACAGCTGACTTGGGCTTGTGGGACTCGGGCTAAGAGTCTGTTTAATGGCCACGTACACGGCCAGGCTCGGGCTGGAACCCAGACTCTAGGATCTTGTGTGGTGGCAGGGTCCAGTGCTTGGGTGGCAGCCTGAGCCAGAACATCTACACCACAATTAAACAGGTGTGCAGCCCGAGCCCTGAAAGCCCATCAGCCGGCCTGGGTCAGCCACGGGTGTCTAATTGTGGTGTAGACATAACCTTTATCCTTGAAACTGTGAGGATAAGACAGTAAAGTTGTGAATGTTTTCTCTTTGGCCATGATTCAGCAAACTGCTTTGACAACTACTGAATTTTAAACATCTCTTAAAGCCCATCATCATTTACTTAACTTTAAGCATGTACTTCTTCACTGGGACTTAAAGACATATTTGATTTTAAGCATGTGCTGAAATATTTTACTGAACAGGGATGGACCTAAGCATGTACTTCAGTGCTTTGCTGAACTGGGACCAATTTGCCAATTCAAATAAATCCTTATGGCCTGGAGACTTTTTAGAGCCTTGAGCCCTGTTCTGGTGCCATGGAAATAGGTGGCAAAATTCCCACCAAATTCAAGGGGGGATAGGATTGAGCCCCTCAAGCAGGAATTTCCACATCTGGTTTTGGAGACATCATGGCTTAGTAACAACAGTTGAGGAACAAACAGCAAAATTAGGGGTTAAATTTAAGTTTTGAAGTCCCACACTTGTAGCTCGCTAACTGATCATGAAATGTGAAAAGGAAGAGGAGGAGGTGAAACAAGAAAGGACTCCTTAAACATGAGGCTCCTTACTCTTTAACCAATGTTTATTAGTTAGTGAAAACTCTCTCTGTAAGAAAAACATGTATGTCCATTTGCCGACCAAATAGGACATGGAAGAACAAAATGCATGATATTTGCAGGCATATAAAATTAAATGAACCATTTGGTTCTCATGTCTACAAACAGGCCATCCATTTCTATTAACTGAGCGTCACCGAATTCTGTCCTGATTTATCCTTAATTCCCCTTATTCCATATTTAGTAGTTGCTATCCACATTCCTTCTCTTCGCCTCATTTGCCTTCCCCTTCATTTCTCATTTTTCAGCCTTGTTCCCTTCCCCCGCCTTTTCTTTCAGCTTTGTGTCTTAAGAAATTTCTTCTAATTTCCGTTCAAATTTCACTTCTTGTGAAACATTAGAACAAACACAGTACATTATGTCACTTTCTCTATCCCATGGTGAAGAGCATGCCAAAAACACTATCAGAAAGCTGTGGTCTTCATTTAACTAACCTAATTAAAAACCTTTCTTCACAGTTCACACAGTTTTGCAATAGAATACGAATATCATTATTTACAAAATTGTTTTCCAACACTTACAGCCTCTTTAGTGAATCCAGATGAGAAAAACTTCCAGCTGGGATCTTAGACAACTTATTGTTATGCAGAAATCTGAGGAACAGAAGATATGCCTTAATAATTGACAGAGTCCTTTACAGAATTAGATATTAATATATTACAAAGAACATGGCTCTGCATTGTATGTTTTAAAATCTGACAAAAAACCCTTGCATAATATTAACAAATTAGTAAAGTTGTCGTTTATAAAAGCTAAGGCTAAGTCGGGGGGAAGGGGTTTATTATTTAACCACATCTTACTAATAAATATTGATTATATTTCTTTCAGATGACAAAAGCAATATCTGAGTCATTTATGACTAATGGCCTTTGTTTTCCCGCAAGAATAGGGGGAAATTCAAACTTTGTAATTAAATACTTCCTGTATAAATTCTTCCCGTGGTTTCAACTGGATAACTCATGCTTCAGTTTTGGTTCTAAGACATTGTGTAGACTTACTGTTCACAGTAAAACAACCGTAATGTTTCCCCATTCAGAGGTGGTTATGTGTCAGCTCTAGGTAAGTGATGTAGCACATCTTTAGCATTTCTATTTAAGGCCTTCTCTACACGGAGGATTTCTCCGGATTAGTGCCATCACTAAGCGATGTAGCCACTCCAGTGAAAACTCCTGACAAAGCAACTATTTGAACTGGCTGCATTTAGCTCTGCTTGAAAGTAGCATAATCACCACTAGAGGAAATTGTGACATTTTGGCTATGTCTATATTACACGCCACTGTCGGTGGTATGTAGGGAATGTGTAGCCACAGAGACAAGCAGGCTGTGTCCACACTGTGGTGTATAGCTGCACATGAAAGGCTTGGGCAGGGGGAAGGCAGGGAGTGGCGGGGGTAAAGCTTCAGCAGCTCTCCCTATAAAAGCTTTTCCATCCCTGATAGAGAGTTTCCCTGCAGTGGGGAAGGCTTCGGTAGTGGGGAGCTGCTGCACTCTTTCCCTTTGGTGGGGAAGGGCTGTAGCGGTAGGGAGATGGCAGAGCCTTTCCACATTGCTGGAGGCTTTTCCTCTGATGGAGTCTTTCTCCAATTCCTCCCCACTACTGGAGTCTTTTCCTGCAGTGGGGAAAGGCTCTAGCAGCTGGGAGGCAGTGGGACACTACATGGCTAAAAGTAGCAGTGTAGACAGGAGAGCATGGCTTGGGTGAGCAGAGAGGTTACACTCTTTAGGCCATGTCTATATTCTACTCACCTAAGTCCCACCTCACTGTCATCACTGCGACTTAAACTCATGCTAAGGGAGCTACCAGACGACATACTTTACAAGTCACCAACAGAAAAGTGCACTGTAGACATAGCCTTTGCCTGTTCACACTATGGGTTTGCAGCTTTGAGAGGGGTCTGGCAACTGATGGCTGTAACTGAGGTAAATTCCTAGAGCAGATAAGGCCTTAAATGAGTCACATTTAAAGGTATCATACCAAACAGATTCTGCTACAAAATCCTTCTGGAGTTTTGATTGAAATAATGTCTTTGTTATGTTACTTGAAAGAAATCTAAACTCACTTTCAGAGAGATCTAAAGTCAATTCACTGAAAATGACAACTTGGGATTGTTTACAGCCATGCAATTCAAACTTGAAATAGTTCTTCTTGGCTGGAGGGTTTGTGAAGGAAATCTGCATTACAATATCTTGCTCTCTTACTAGAGTGACTATTACAGAATTTCCTCTACTTTTCAGCACTTCTGTAGATAAAAGGGCACAGAATTTATTTAGGCCAGTCAGATTTTGAATGATGAAGACAAATCAAGAACTCAGAACTAATGAAAAGTTTGCCCAACCAGCACTTACAATCTTTCTAATTTTGGGAGGTCTCTGAAGGTTTCTGGCTTGACTGTTTCTATTTGATTGAAGTGAATATACCTGTGGAAAGACCATAAATATAGTTATTTCATCTTTTCTGGACATTGTGAAGCAATTGGATAGAAAGAAAATCAATGGCATTGGCTGAAAATACTGAAAGCACCCAACAAACCGACAGAACACAATCTCTGTAAACAGGAAATCCATGTATTTTTAACAATCCTTTTCCCTGCTGATCACAGTGCCAGTTTAAGAACCCACTGATACAGAAGAGGTGAAGCTGATGTCTACCAGCAGGTAGTGGCCCTGAGCCATCACTGTCTGTAACTGAGCAGAAGAACGCCTGCTGAACTTATTATACTGCTTAATGAAACTCATTTAATTTAATGTTTGCTTGCATAATAATTTGGGCTAAACATCAGAAAAAGGATGTGTAACAAGTGGCCAAACACAGTAACATTCGCATTAAGGACAAAGAATCAGTGAAAAGAGAGTTCTTACTTTGTACAGTAACTGAAGTTCTTCAAGATGTGTGGACCCTATGTATACTCTACTGTGAGTGTATGTGAGCTCCATGAGCCTGAAACTGGAAGAGCATTGCTAGAAGTGTCTGTAAGTCTGCTCCTGCACCCTTTTCCTCCTCGTGCTCCGAGCTAAAGGCCTAAGGGCAGTGTGGACCACCTATCTCCAGTTCCTTCCCTACCATGAATCATATGTTAGGATCTGAAGCAGGGCAGGTAGTGGAATACAGATAGGGACCATGCATCTCAAAGAACTCATGTTGCTGTACAAGGTAAGTAACTTCTCTCTTCTTCGAGTGCTAGTCCCTATGTGTATTCCATTGTGGGTGATTGCCAAGCAGTGCTTATTGAGGAGAAGGTTTTGAGGACCTCTGTGATACTTCTGAAAGGAGTACGACTGTACTGAGAGACATCATCCTCAGAAGCATCCACTAAGGCACAATGTCTTGATAAGACATTCACTGAACCCCACGTAGCTGCTTTACAGATTTAAACAATAGGAATGTCTTGAAAGAAGGCTACAGAGGTGGTCTGGGCTCCAGTAGAGTGACCTCTCAGACCTCGTGGTGCAGGGGTGTTTGTCAACTTCCAACACAGCAGAATCCACCCGGAAGGTCTTTGTGAGGAGACTGTTTCCACTCTCATCCATTCTGTGAATGATATAAGCAGTGCAGGTGATTTTCTAAATGGTCTTGTTCTTTGTAGGTAGAACGCCCCAGCTCGATGGATGTCTGTGGAGTGAGGCCACCTGTTTTCACAAGCAGTATGTGGTTTTTGGAAGAATGGCGGTAGGTGGATTCTCCAATTTAGATGGAAATCCAAGATCAGTTTAGGTGTAAATTTAGGATGTAGCCTCAGGGCATTCTTATCCTTGTGAAAGACTGTATATGGCAGATCTGCCCTGAGGGCTCTCAGTTCACCACCCTTATAGCTAAGGTGAAGGCAATTAGAAAGGTGACTTTCATGGATATAAGGGATAAGGACCAAGAAGCCAAGGGTTCAAATGGAGGTCTTGTCAGTGCTAAGAGGACAAAATTCAGGTCTCACATCGGAGTGCACCTACTCACAAGAGGAAAGGTTCTAACCAGGCCTTTCAAAAAAGTACTGTTACAGTATGGATGAAGATAGAGTAGTTATCAGAACATAAGTACGGCCATACTGGGTCAGACCAAAGGTCCATCTAGCCCAGTATCCTGTCTTCCAACAGTGGCCAATGCCAGGTTCCAAGGCCAATTCCCAGAGGGAATGAACAGAACTGGTAATCCTCAAGTGAGCCATCCCCTGTTAGTGACAGGCGCTGATAGCTACCAAATGAACCTGTAGTGAACTAAGTGAGACACTGTTGGTATTTAAGGAGAGAAGATATTCTAAAAAAGTCAGCATGTCAGAGTCTTCTGGGGTTATCTGATAACTGATAAATATTTCCACTTGGCTATGTACTATTTTCTAGTGGACTCTTTTGTACTATTGTTAAATGTGACCTGAACTACCCCAAGCATGCATTTTCTAAGTTTGATACCGTGGGTGCAGAAGCAGACTTAAAGGCACTGCTAGCAATACTAAATAGGGAAATACTGATGACTTGCTCCAGGTAAGCTGCTACTACTCATAGCATGAAGGGTACCTACAAGTATACTGTTGCAAGGCCAAAGGAGAGTACCCTATATTGGTAGTGGTGCCTGTCCATGAAGAACCTCAGGAACCTTCTGTGTGAGGGGTGGAAGTCTATGTGGAGTAGGCATCCTTCATCTCAAAAGCTGAGAACCAGTTGTCTCTGTTCAGTGACGAAATTATTGATGTCAGTGTGACCATCCTAAACCTCAGCTATCAGATAAAGACACGGAGTTGTCTGAGGTCTAAGATAGCTCTCCATCCTCCCTTTCTTTTTCGATGAGAAATTTTCAGTAAAATGTTGCAAAGGACCTGCTCTATGGCTGAAGAAGGAGGAAGTTCACCTCTTCAATTACCATCCTCTCCTGAGAGTGGTCCCTCAAGAGGGACAGGGAAGGGTTTTTTTGGAGGGGGAAGGAAGAGGAATACTATAGTACAGCTGGAGTGTATGATGTACGATGCATTCCAAAGAGGATGGAGTTAGGCTGTTCTCAGTGGTGGCAGATGACAGAACAAGGAGTAATGGTCTCAAGTTGCAGTGGGGGAGGTCTAGGTTGGCTATTAGGACAATCTATTTCACTAGGTGGGTGGTGAAGCACTGGAATGGGTTACCTAGGGAGGTGGTGGAATCTCCACCCCTAGAGATTTTTAAGACCCGGCTTGACAAAGCCCTGGCTGGGATGATTTAGTTGGGGTTGGTCCTGCTTTGAGCAGGGGGTTGGACTAGATGACCTCCTGAGGTCTCTTCCGACCCTAATCTTCTATGATTCTACGTCAAGAATCCAGCTGTTATCACCCACAAAGTTTGGGCAAAGTGGGCCAGTCGAGTCCCAAATTGGGTCTTGGGGCTCATGATTGATGAATGCGGCATTTGGACTGGTTTGCAGCTCTTGAAAGTACCATCAAAAATATTTCTTAGTGGGAGGTTGAGGTTGGAAGAAGGGGAAGCATTGTGTGTGCCCTGCTCCAGTTTTTGTCACCTCCATGGGGGTTCATATGCCCTTTGGTGGTAAAAGGGTTGAGGCACTGACTGAGGCTTGTATGACTGAGGTCTGTGGTACTTCCTCCTTGGTGCTAGAATGCAGATCCTCAGTTATCAGAGAGTTGCCCTTGAATTCCCCAGTCAGTGTACAGATTCATCTCTTTTCTTCCTGAACATGTTGTTCCCTTCAAAAGACACATCCTCCACTGTAGATTATACTTCCCTGGAGAATCCTGAGGAATGAAGACAGGATGCTCAATGCATGACAATAGCCATTGCCCTCGAAGCAACAGCTGTTTCTGCTGCATCAACAGAGGCTTGGAGGGATGATCTGGTGGTCAATTTACCCTCCTCAATCGGAGCCAGGAATGTGATCTGCTAAGTTCTAATGTGAACTTAGAGCAATTTAAAAAAATTGTATTTTGAGGTTAATGCTTGGCAATTGGCTATATGAAAAGGCTGACTGAAGTGAAAACTTTCCTGCCCAATAGGTCTAGATGTTTAGCATCCTTATCTAACACAGTGGATCTTGTAAAATAAAAATTCTGCTATCTTGGCTGGCATGTAGTATTTCTTTTCAGTCCTCGTAGAGGCACAAATGGCTGGTGTATGCCAGATGACCTTAGCAAGCTCCATTAATTAAAGGGCAGCATAAACCTCCTAGGCCTTTCACTATGTAGAATGTCCAAGGACTTGTGAGGAATGTCTTGTACCTCCTTCAGAGAAATCTGGAGAGTATCAGCAACCTTCCTTAATAGGTCCTGGAACTGCCTGTAATCATCAAGCAGAGAAGATGAGGTTGGTGCAACCACCTCATCTGGGGATAATGATGTTGTTGTCAAGGCTGGCAATATTGTTGGATCTGATTCTTCCTTCTCGTCCTTGGGCATTTGAGGAACCCTGGGTTCCTCTCCAAGAAGTGAGGGATGTTGTGCTCCCAAAGGGAACATAGAGACTTGGAGTATTGTGTGTATGGATCTCATGGTCCCCGGTAAGAGGGATCAAACGTTGGCTGAGTGCCAAGATCTACCTGACTTCCCTGGAGAGAGGAGCCTTCAGGGTTTTCACATTGGTTCATTCTCTTGCTACAGCTGCCTTTACCATTTGCTAGACACAGGCAAACACCTAGTGATGTTTCTTCCATCAGCACTGAATAATACAAAGACCTCTAATTTCATCTTATGATTATAAAAACAAGTTTAAGGAAAGAATACTAAAATTTAAACTTTACAATTGGACTTTTTGTACCAGATTTTTGGTCTCCTAGTTTACTCTGCTATTTTTAAATCATACTTTAATAGGAAAAATCCACAATCCACAGTTGTCATGGCAGCCTTTTTCAGGTTTCTGTTTGACTCTATTTAAATCTCTTTAGCAATACACAGTTCCGCTTTCACTGGCAATAACCAATGTACAGGGCTCCAAGCAGTGGAAAATTTCCAGAGAGGAGGTTGCAGTAGCACTTGGTAGCCACTGCATCCCAAAAAGTGGGTGGCACTGGCTGTTGCCCTAAACAGAGTGGTGGGAAGCAAGGGGTGGGGGGCGGGGAAGGTTGAAGGTGGCATAGGCAGAGCTCAGCCTTTTTTTCATCTGCTCTGGTACTCCATGTGGAGTTTTTGCAACTCAGGCAGTGCAGACCGAAAACAGAAACCAGACACCTGTGGATTTTGCAAACTCTCTGCGCCCTCAAAAAACAAAAAAAAAACCAAAACAAAAAAAACCCGTATTTCCACCAAAGATTTCTGGAGGTTTGATTTTAGAAATATGGACACCTTATGGCTACAGCGCCCCCAACAGACACTATAACTGCCTTTCTCCCAGGTAAATCCTATACTAGGGTGGTGCTGGAAACAGTGCCTGCCCTCCCGCAAGGGTAAATCCTCCACAGCGAGCCTGGTTCGGATGCAATGCAATTTGCATCTTTACTCCAGCAGGGTCCCTAGTCCCTTAACTGAACAGAAGCTCTCCTAATGTGTTTTAATACAGCTAAATGTAAATGTATACAGCTGGGAATATAGGCCACACTTACAGAATGGAGGACTCTCTCCTGGGAAGTAGTGACTCTGAAAAAAAAGATATGGGATCTTGGTGGATAGTCAACTGAACATGAGCTCCCAAGTTGATTCTGTGGCCAAAAGAGTGAATGAGATCCTGAGATGCATAAACAGGGGAATGTTGAGTAGGAGTAGAGAAGTTATTTTACCCCTATATTTGGCATTGGTGTGACCACTGCTGGAGTACTGTGTTCAATTCTGGTGCCCACAATTCAAGAAGTATGGTGATAAATTGGAGAGGATATGGAGAAGAGCCATATGAATGATTACAGATTTAGAAAATACGCTTTATAGTGTTAGACTCTGAGCTCAATCTATTTAGCTTAACAGAGATGGTACGGGGTGACTTGATTATAGTCTGTAAGTATTTACATGGAGAACAAATATTTGATAATGTGCTCTTCGGTCTAGCAGAGAATGGTATAACATGATTCGGTGACTGGAAGTTGAAGCTAGACAAATTCAGACAGGAAATAAGGTGTCAGTGACAGTAATGAACCATTGAAACAATTGATTATGGGTAGTGGTGGATTCTCCATCACTGACCATTTTCAAATCAAGACTGGAGGTTGTTTTCCAAAAGATCTTCTCTAGGAATTATATCTCTGGCCTGTGTTATACAGGAAGTCAGACTAGATCACAATAGTCCGTTCTTGCCTTGGAAACTATGAATAATTTACATAGACATACACAATCACAGGTTGCATATTTCTAACATTTGCCCTATACCATGTCAAGAAACTGTCCACATAAGTAAATGTATTTGAAGTTCTCAGACTGGGTCATCGCAAATCAAAATGGTCCAGCTGACATTGTTACACATTTCTGGCACCTGCAATCATGTTTCTGAGTTACTGTAAGATGCTCTAAGGCAGGAAGAGTTATCTTTTACCCTCAGAAAAGTTATTCGATACATCAAAAGCAAACTGCCCTTCTTCTAAACCAACACTCTGACCTGATGACATGCTTTTTTTGGTGGTTGAACAAATAAGAGCTCGTGCACTTGATCTCCTCAACAATGATAAACTGTGCTACTCCAGAAAGAAAACCTAGCCAGAAAAGATATATATTCCCAAGCCATTATACATAGCTGCATGCAAAAGGTGAAACAAATTATTCTTAAGTACATTTTGTTTACAGTAGAAAATAAATGCTTTTTGAACTTTTAGGTGCTTTTTTTATTCATTAACAGAGGAAAATGGGTTAAGTCCCAGTACATCAGGTTCTGAATCAAGAGCATACTCTGCCTGTGGTAGATTTTGAGTTCTGCTGCATATTATTGTTTGGCTGGAGCCCACTATGAATCCCACCTGTAAATCCTGCTCCATGAAACTTTTGATTGCCACCTGGGGATTTCTACCTCTCAGAGAACTAGACACAGCTTTGATCACAGCTGCCAGTGCACTAACATTGTTTTCTCTAAGCCTGTAACTACCATTTTATGTTATAATTCATTTCTGGACTTCAGCCACATAGAGCTTCAAGGAGAACTGTCAGCCACTAATAGGCTAGCTTACAGAAATTGAAGGAGAAAACAGAATTATTTTTCCCACTAAGTAAGTGTGCAGCTGTTTAAAATCATTGGCTTCTAAGCAAGTTGCATACATCATAGACAAACAGAAAACTTGCAGGAGTGTGGAAATACCAGCGTTAAGGTTTAAAGGACAAACAGACTTTTAAAATTGTGTTTCTGGAGGCAAAATATAGGAAAATTTAGGGACACATCAAATCAGTTGCGGGGGCTGAAGGTGGAATTCAGAACACACATGCACACTCTGCACAGGTCTTAAATTCCATATTCCAAAATATACTTGTGCAAACGTCCAGTATACTCCTCTACAAATTTAAACCTGCTGCTACTATTATGCTAATCGGTCATATTTATTATAGTAGTGCTTAGGGGCAAGCCAAGAATGGAGCCCCATTGTATTAGGCACCACACAAACATATAATGAGAGAGAGTCCCTGCCCTGAAGAGCTTGTACCCTATATAGGAAAGACAGGCAAAGGGAAGGGAAAGGGAAAGAACAAAAGCAGAGTGAACAGTGCAATGGATGCAAATGTCATACTAGAGGTATGAGTATGTCCCTCTTGTTTTATTCTTGGAATCCTTTCAGGGGGGTTATGTTAGGAGGAGATTTAGCTACATGGAAATACAAAGGAAAGAAGGGGGAAGGAGGAGTTAGAGAGAGGAAGGAATGAGCAGTAGAGGGTTGGAGCAAACAGACAATCAGCACAGGGGAGAGAACGTCCACAGCAACAACTGTAGAAAGCACTGTGATGACATCATTTGTGTCCATCGGTCCCTGCTTGAACTGCTTTCTGCAGCTGCTCTGCCAGATCAATCTCTTGCTGGCTCCTCCTTGCTGGCTCCTTTCCAAGGGCCCAATGGCTACGGGAAATGGGGCACCCATGGGTCCCAGCACTTCTGGAGGGAGTGGTCGCCCCAACACAGTTCTGGGTCTGAGGGCTCTCAATCGTGAGGGGAATGGTGGCCCCAGCTGACCCCCCATTTTACCCTATTTACTCCCAGAGCAACAGCATCTGCTTGAAAGATTTTCTGCATGTTGTGCTGGCTTCAGTCCCTGGCTGGCTTCTCCCTGCTTTTATCATCTGTTCTCCTTTTTGAGGCCTACTTCCCAATTATAAACCTTACAACTGCTTCCTTTGAAGCCAGTGACATCACACTCAATTTTCTACATTAACAGTTTTACTACTTAGCACAATGCTACAGGCTGCCAACACACTGAGCAGTATCTGAACCTTGATCAACTGATGCAAATTTTCCAGACTCAATTGCCTGTTAAGCCTCCACCCAGATTTAGGCATTTCTGACAAAGTGAATTCCCAATAGCCAGACGAAATTAGGCATGGTTTAGAAATGAAGGTATTTATTTAATTAAAGTATTTTCAATGTAGTGTAGGTTTTGTATAAGTGATAGACAAGGCTCAAAATTTCTGAAGCTTATTAAAAGATTTTTGCTCTGGCAATCAGTCAATAGATCTTTTGTGAACAGGTTAAGCAGTTCATGCTTTTTTTCCCCAAGGTTGGTAGTACTGCAAGTATACAGGGGGCTCAATCCTGAAATGTCCCAAGTGCCCCCTGCAAGGTCCTGAGTGACCTCAGTCCCCAGGAAAGTCAATGGGTCTGAAAGGTCAAATTCTCTGAAATGCATTTAAGTGATACAAAATGACCTTGAAATGGCTAAAATTGCTAGATGAGAATTACCCTTGTGAAGAGGAACTCTCCACTTGTGTACAGATGGCAGAGGATGGTGCTGCCTCTTATGCCAGCTGTCATCCCCCTCCTCCTAGTATAAGGAGATGGAGGCAGGAGGTTCTGGGGTATTCTAGGGACAGGACATGGATGGGTCAGGGTGGGGAGGAAGTGTTGTGCAGCAGAACTGTAATCTGTTCTAGGACTGTGTGGCTCTGAATCAAGGAGCCAGAACCAGCTCCCAAAGGCCACCACTCTCTACCATGTCCAAGCATGACTCAGATATAGTGGAAAATTGGAGCCAAAGACTTCAGCACTTTATAGGATGTGGTCCAGTATTTCTACTGCCAGTGGAAGCTGAAAATAAAATGTACAGATTTCTGCACACATTTTTTGAAAGTTAACCAAAATTTATGAACCAAGAATTTTTTTAAAAAAACATTTAGGTACCTACATAAAAGTAGCCACATTTTCAGTGCAACTAATTTCACGGAAGATATGGGAGCTCAGCCCCTTCCGAAATCAGGCCAATTATGTAGGGGCCTGAACATGAATGAAAGGTGGGATTTTCAAAAGCATTCAGAGGAGGGCTAACTCCTCTCCCATTAAAATCAATGGGAATTTCACCATTGATTTCAATGGGAGGCAAGTTGGGCCAATGCTGAGCACTTATAAAAAGTCCACCCTTGGTGTGCAACTTTGAAACTTTTGGCTGTGGTACACAACCATAGACCTAGCCACCATAAGCACAGGCATGGAAACCATCTTCATCCTCCTTCAGGAGCTTACAGTGGTGCCTGCATCTGCACTGCTGCAGGAGGGGCCTGCCCCACGGGAACGGGTGCATATCCAATGTGGAAAGAAGGGGACAAGATCTGAAGCATTCACACAATGGGATCTGAGCCTTATATGCAAAGAAGCTCTGCACTGCAGGAGTTTCCAGGGCCTGGGCACATAGGTGTTGGAGGAGAAGAATTGGTGCTTCTGCAACTACACAGAGCCACAGACCGTTCTCCTCCACAGGCCATGGGGCTGCATTAGGGAGGTTTCAGAGATCAGGCTGGGACTCAGGGGATCCAAGTTCTGTTCCTGGATATGCCATAAACTTGCTGTGCAACCTTGAGTGAATCACTTAATCTCTCTGTGCTTCAGGTCCCTGTGAAACGGAGATGATAGTTAAAAGACATTTGAGGCTGAATCTACAAATGTTTCTGAGGTGCTCAGACACTGTAGTAATAAACGCCACCTAAAAAAACCTACAAAGAATAAACAAAATACTGTGGACTTTTGAGAATGCACTAGCAGCCATTGAGTAGCATCCTACTGCCCACAGCTTTAGGGGAAGATTACTCAGTCTATACACCGATTCCCATCATGCACACTGTCGTCTTGGGATAGCTGTTAGAAATAAGATTTAGATCTCACTCCACCCTCTAGAAGCCAGTTTCAGTAGCAGCAAATGTGTAATGCAACTGAGCACAGAGGAGGTTCCATCGGTGTATATACACCCTCCTTTCATAAAAATAAACATGAAAAAAATGGAGAATACCCACACGCCAGTAATTCAAATCAAGATGCATGCTTTGTTCAAATTTCATGAAGAAATGAGAGGGGCAAGTGAGGGCAGTACAAGATTCTTTGATTTTTAAAGTGTAAGTTTAAATTCCCCTTAATAATAAGCTTAACATCTATTAGGCCACTGGGCAGACAAATTGGTGTTCAAGTGTTACTCTCTGTGAGTTTGTTGGCTCCCTGCCCTCTCTGACAAGATAAATGCATTATGTCTAAATACTCTCTCTCCATAATATATTATAGCAGGTGCTTAGAGACATCTGCTACAGTTAATGTTGCAAAAGGCTTTCTATCATAACCCTCCTGATTTCACATGTTCATAGCTGTCTGAAATGCTCATCTTTTCAGCTGAAGCTTTTCATGCTTTATCTGTTCTCTTGATTTTGTTTTATTATTATTTATTTGTATTGCAGTATCTCCTCAAGGCCCTCAACAAGACTGATGCCTCATTTTGCTAGGCCCTCTAGCTACCCATAGTGAAAGACAGTTCTTGCCCTTCCACAGAGCTTAATTTCTAAACAGATAAGACAGATATAGGGTGGAACAGGAAACAGAGCTAACAGAGAGCTGAAGTGACTAGCCCAAGGAAACACATCAGGTTGGTGGGAGCACTAGGATGAGAACTCCTCCTAACTCCCAGTCTTATCCCAATTTTCATTTTGTTTTTAAAAATTGTACATGAGGGAAGAATAATGCACATTTCCCATGTTAAAAATATCCTAATCACACTTTATAGACGTAAATATAATATAATTTCTGTCATCAATAAACATTCACATCACAAAACACCTACTGTGTATGCATATCCATATGATTCATCTTCTATCGACAATCACAAGCAACCATCTTCCAAATCCATTGTGTTGCCTTTGAACTTGAACCAGCTTGGTGCTTGAATATTACAAATGAAGCGCCATGAGCAGGTATCTGATGGGCTTTTTCTGCTCAGGGACTATCATGGTACTTGTCCAGGCAGAAAAGATTTAGAAGCAAGAGGTTATGAAATTCCCAAACCATAGCAAGGGCACTGGCTTTCTGCCTATCCCTCTAAAATGTGGTGTTGTCAGACTATAAACAAAATGTAGTTAAGAATAATTTGTTTCAGCTTTTGCATGCAGGTATGTATATTGGCTTGGGAATATACATCTGCTCTGGCTAGGTTTTCTTTCTGGAGTAACACAGTTTATCATTGTTGAGGAGATCAAGTGCACGAGCTCTTATCTGTTCAACCACCAAAGAAAGCATGTCATCAGGTTACTGTGCTCATGACCACTGCCCTCACTACCTAAGGTGTGGGAAAAAACACTGTATTCTATTTTATTAATTGAGAACTAGTATATGATTACATCATTAAGGATTGTATTCAAATGTTTATGCTTATCTTAAGTTTTTATAAGGCACCTATTGCCTCTGGGGCAGAGTTAAACTTGCACATGCAATGTTTAATTTTTGCACGTTCTGACCACTGAATGCTCAAGACTGTGAGCAAGCAAACACTTGTGCACATAATTAACTTTACACAAGTGAACAGTTCCACAGAACTCTCCGTTCTAATGACTTGAACTCAATGAAACAACTCATTTGCATAAGGCTAAGCATAAGTCAAGTGTCCAGGATGCAGCCCTACCTTTAAACCCTGAAGATTGCATTAATACAGTTTTGCATGTGATATGATCTAGTGTAAAGAAAATGTCTGATTTACACAGTCTGTTCTGAATACACATTGTACACAGTTTCAGATTCCACAGTGTGTACGTAGGTGCATATATGTGGGGCAATATGCTAGGGACACTTACAAAAAAAAATCTATGAAAAATTCTAGACACTGAAAAATAGTACACAACTGCTTTTAAATTAAAAAGTATTTTCCTTTACACTGAGGGCTGCAGGAGTTTGTAAACAGTTAAAAGACAGCAAGCATGTAGTCCAGGTTCTCAAAATATTAAGCCACAGGGAAATCTAACTTATTCACAATAATAGTAAACTTGTTATTTCTGAAACAGTGATGAAAATCATTGCTGGATTACTATTCTGTAACATACTGCTAATTAAAAAAGGATGTTGTTTCATATGTTATTGTGCACCATACATTTTGACTTACATTTTCGTTTTAATTATTAATATTTATTTTTTAAAGTCATGGTTTCCTATAAGTTGTACATCTTCAAATTAACAACATAGAGAGATGTAAAATTAATTACCAGCTCTTAACGCCAGATTATGGATCTCAGTAGGTTGTCAAGAATATATAAGAGCAAACAGAGAAAGTAATTTTTGTTGTGTGTTTAGTTGGTTGTGGGGGGATTGTGCCGGGTTGTTATTTTCCTTTCTTTTGATCACTTTCTGAATTCAGAGGTAACCTAATGTTGCTTTTGATTAGTGTTTACTGTAACAGATTGTTTGTGGTTACTCTAGTTGCTTTCTTAATTTATCTCTGCATAATGGGAAACATTTCCTTGATTAAGAAACTGCTAAAAGTTACTGAATTGTTTTCCCAAGCATTTCTTCTATGACTACAGGTAAATTCTATCCTAATAAAGGGCACATAGCTTAATTTGTATGTCATCTGCATGAGTCACTTCAGTGTGAAACAGTACATCGCAATAGAGATTAATAGAATACATGGTACTTCTATAGCACCTTTCAACTGAAGATCTCAACATACTGCTCAAATATTAGTTACCTCTCTTATAGGTGAAAGAGCTTAAGTCTTATTATAGTGATTTTACCTATAGGAAAATGGAGTATCTGAGATTTACATGATTTACTTTAATACTGCAAATCAGGAGCCCTGGATTCCCAACCCCCTGCTCTAACCACAATAGAAACTATAGTTTCTATGCTGTTTTTTTCCCCCTTTATTTTACTGAGGCCGACTCAGTTGTCCTGGTTTACATGGACAAAAAAACAAAAACTAGTGTTTCTGGAAAGAAACTCTCTGGATAAAAGGCAGTGAATGTTTCAAAAAAAGGTGTAGGGGTGTGTGTGTGTGTGTGTGTGTGTGTGTGTGTGTGTGTGTGTGTGAAGTATATATTTGAGTGTATCCCTCTCCCTTCCCTCATATGTCACTGGTCAGACCACAAACTCTTCAGCACAAGAATAGTATCTTCTTAGGTGTTTCTAGAGCGCCTAACTCAGTGGGGCCTCGATCCTATGGGTGCTACTAGAGTTTAATCATAGCATAATACTACTAATAACGTAATTTATTATATTCAGATATTAACAGTGTTACAATAGGGCTCACTGAAATACTGCTATCTGAGTTTTACAATGATAGCAGATGATACTCCCCCACTCACACACACACACACACACACACTCTCTCTCCTTTTGTGACCCAGAAGGGTTTGTGACTCTTTCTTAGAGACTTTAATATCCTTCCCTCATTTCTTCCCTGTAACATCCTATGGGGGCCAACCGTTCCTTCTTTAGTTAATCAACACCACTGCCAGGTTGTCCGGAAGGTGAATAGAGAGTGAGGGAAGGTGCATGTATGGCTTCCTTGGTTAGTGAGGAAAAAATGGCTTCAGTCTGGCTTGCAGTCTAAGCTTTCTATATACAAGTCTGTAGTCAGGAAGGGTGGAGGGAGAGAAAGGAAAGAAAACCTCCTCCTCACTTCACAGATTACTGCAAAGCTGTTTGGCTGTGGGGAGAATGGTGGCTGTCCCTTAGAACGTAGGTATTATCTCTTCAGAATAGAGCTAACCTTAGTTCAGCTGAAGAATGTCTACACTGCAATCACAGGTGTGATTAAAGCTAGGGTGGGTATGCCTACATGAGCTGGAAGTGAGCTAGTGTGGCTAAAAATAGCAGTGAAGAAGCAGTGGTAATTAGCCTGGGTCTCACAATCACTGTGTCTTCACTACTATTTTTAGTTGTGCTAGCTAAAGTAAAGCTTGCACGCAGATGCCTACATGAACTGCACTCACACCTCCAATTGTATTCTAGTCAGACCCTAAGAGTGCACCATTTGGTCCAAAAATGTTTACTTTTAATAATTAAATTTCTCTTTAGCTGTTAATCTACTACTACAGCAGAATGGAAACTTATTTACAGTCAGCTGTGTTAATGTTCTGCACTGTTAGTATCGCAAACAAAGTCACTTTTTAGGAAAATGCATTTGTTAAAAATATTATTAAATACATTTCAAAGTTCGTTCATGATGGGGGGAATTTTTACATTATGGATTTTCAGATGGCTGGACTGGGCAAAATAGATGCAGCTCTCTTTTAAAGATCAACTACAGTACATACCTCATAAATGGACAATATATTTTTCCATTAAAAAAAGATCAAACCCAAGGCATTCCGTTCCCAATTTGATTTAACTACTCGCACACTGGTCTATGCCAAAGTTGTTTGGATCTTATTCTCACTTACCCATGTTCAGTTTTGATTAACATTCTTTATTTCCAACTCTATTTCCAAATTGTGTTTTGACTGGAGATTGGTATTAGATATATAATGTTTCCAGTGGCTTCAGAGAAATCTGCAGCAGGAAAAAAGAGCTCTCAAAAGCTAAAAACATGTCTGAGAGCTTTGCAAAATTCGACTCACCCATTCATTCTGGGCAAGTAATTTTTTTTTTGACAGGCATGTAAAATATCATCATTTATTTTTCTACTGTCACCAATCAAGGGCAGGCAAGCAGGTTTTGTACAAATATAGGAAAATGTTCATGGCAGTTATTCAAACCAGCTGGATGTGGATAAATAAATATCTTAGAGATGAAAATTAAAAGTAAACGTCTACATAATGGGCACAAGCTTTTGGCGACAACAGAGCATTTTAAAGCAAAACTATTACTGGAGATTTTTCATTTCATTTGTTTTTCTCCAAGTTAAACTAAACAAACAAAACCCAAACATATTTTGTACAACAACTTTTTTATAGTTTTAATGATTCCACTTCCTGCCTGCACTATAGCTCATAAGAAAGAGAGAATATGCATTGCAAAACTCTGATGTTCTTCCACCCACCTGTCATTTAAAAGCTTATTCCCTTTTGCATTTTGCCTTTCTTTTCATCCTCCAATTAATGCTGGAGCATCAAAACCCCTCGTGTACCACCCACTGCCACTAACAAAACTGGGAAGCTTCCTTGTGACACCCAACCCCATTGCAGTAGTTTAAATGTCTCTTCATCAGATCATGATTATTTTGGGCTCTGTCATCCAAGTTCACATCCTGAGCCAAATGCTCCTGTAAACAAATGTTCTCTCGGCTACCTTGAGATGTGGAATAGATCAGCAGCCTAGCTGGGAGAAGGGCAGCGGAGTCTGTGTCTTCCCCTCCTGGAAAGATTAACAGATAGGTCCATCCCAGTTTTTATAGCTCCCAGTCTGCCCTAAACTTTCTTCTAACTGTACATTTTGAAAGGTCATCCCTCCTTCTGCCATTATGAAAAAGGACATAGGGGAATACAATGGACACTTTTCAGGAGCTGATCTCAGATGCCCTTGGATGATGACAACTGGACACTGCTGAGTGAATTCATGTACCAATCCTGACTTGAGCAGGATTCAGATAGCTGTGAGAAGGAGCACAGAATGAGCAATGTAGCACTAAAAATGTGTTTTGACTGTTTTGATGACATCATAACCTCAATGGAATGCTGAAGGACGTCTGCCAGTCCTTTACTCAAAAGCTCAACTTCCTTTTTAGGAGAGATTTCTTCTGTCAAAATGCCAAACTAGCCTATTTTCTTGACTTTTTTTTTTTTTAAGCTAAGGATAACTGTAGCAGACCCTATAACATAGAGAACTGTCTGTCACATAGAGGAAAAGGCCAACATTTTCAAACCTGGGCTCTTAGAATCATAGAATATCAGGGTTGGAAGGGACCTCAGGAGGTCATCTAGTCCAGCCCCCTGCTCAAAACAGGACCAATCCCCAGACAGTTTTTTGGCCCAGATCCCTATATGGCCCCCTCAAGGATTGAACTCACAACCCTGGGTTTAGCAGGCGAATGCTCAAACCACTGAGCTATCCCTCCCCCACAAATCCAGTCAGCCCTCTGAAAATCAGGCCAATTTTATATTTGGGAGCCTAAACATGGATTTAGGAAGCTGAATTTTAAGCACCCAGGTTTGAACATTTTGGACAGATTTTAATTTTTTTAAATTGTTCCTGAATGAAAGAGAATGTACACACAGACAAATGAAGAAACTCAATTTAGTCTGCCAGATTTCTTCACTGTTTGGGGTAGCATCCTCTTGTGAGGTAACAATGACATCTGGAGGGATAGAAAGGCATGACTGGGCAGTTCAGCAGTGTCCTAATGAAAAATTATGATTAGGTTAAAAATAAATAGATAAATTTTGAGCCACTGAACACTCAAATCTAATTATCTGATTTTGTTGTGCCGGACACAAAATTGCAAGGGCGTTGATAAAAAAAAAAATAATAATAAAAAAAAATCGATGGAGGCAGCTTTCCTGAAGTAAAATTTTCCCAGATACATTGGAGAGAACTGCAAAATACCATAAGGGAGAGATTTTCAAAAATTAGTAAAGGCTTTGGAAGCACAAGTCCCTTTGAAAGTTAATGGGACGTAACTCACCTTATATGAACAACAGTACCCTAACAGTCTGACTGCAGTAGTTTAACCTGCTACTTGATTATTTCTAAAGAATGTCATGACAAGAGGCTCAGGGCCAAATGCTGCCCTGAATTGTGAGGTGGCAGTGGGGGGAGGGGCGGTGTATTAATATGCTATTGTGTACATTATGGTACTATCCAGAAGCCTCAACTATTACACTAGGCATGGTGCAAAACACACAGTGAGAGACAGTCCCTGTTCCAAAAACAGTTTACAATTGGAATTAAGGCAAAATGTGACATGCTAGTGTAACAAACTAGGTTGGATGGAGGAAGGGGAGGGTACTTAGTCTGGAAGGTGTGGCAGGAAGGTGACATGAAGATGCAGGTACTTAGACTGACTATATACACCATTTATAGGACTGGGGGGGGATTTTTTTCCTCTCTTCAAAAGATATAATACAAAATAGATAGCAATATAATGCTCTACTGGGCACCTGAATAGCCATTATCAGCTGGCAGTTTACTGGAGACATCACAATAGAAGCAGATCCTTAAAAGGGATTTAAAGGAGGGCATGGTTGCTGCTCTACAGATCAGTTCAGTGAGGGTGTTTCATGCATAAGTGATGGCATGGAAGAAGGCATGAAGAAATTTATGGGAGAAGCTGACAAATGAACAACAATGGTTGGCACCAATGGTAGAGTGGTGTGCGGGGGGAATATAATATAAAAGAAAGGATACGCATGATGGTGTTAAATTGTGAAGGGGCTCGATTCATTTAAGCACTTTTGAAAATTTTACTCAAGAACAAGAGGCTTGTAACTATTTGATATGGAGGTAAAGGGGGCCTGATGAGAGGCCTTTGAAAGGGAGACAACATGGCTACAGTGACAGGAAGACGATCTTAGCAGCAGCATTTTGAATGGATCCGAAAGGGGTGAATTAGGTAACAGGAAAAGCTTTGACGTTGGAGGTCACAAGGGCCTGAATGAGCGTCTTAGTATGTGTTCAAAGAGAAAAGGCTGAATATTGGAGATCTTACTGAGGAAAAAATGTAAGATAAGGATATGACTAGGAGGTTGTATTGTATTCTCCTGATATTCCAATTAACATATGGCACACTTACGCCAATACATCTAAGCATTTAAGCACGCAAAAGTAGTAAACGTTTTTGTTTCTTAATTGTATTATATCTGTTTTAGTGTTATATGGAAATTAATGCTAAGTAAGGACAATAAATTCAGAACATGACATTTTCAACCTATGGAATAATTTAAGTCTATAAATCTTTTTTAGGCAGAATTGTTGCGATAACAATGCGAGTCGTTCATGCAATAATTCGATGTTATCCTGAGAATTACTAGGTTTTAAAAACATGATTCTCAGTAGCTACAGTAATTTCTCATAGTAGATGTCTTTACAATAGCAAATAAGTAATATTCTGCATCTTCTAGCCTAACACAAACAAAATCTCCATTTTGCAATAAAAGTAATCTTGAAGCCAGAATTAATTTGGAAAATGTTTTAAATGACTGATTTTCAAGGAAAATATTTACTGATAACTACTGAAAATTGAGACTAGCATATATCAGTAGGCCTATCATCATTTCATTTGTTATTTTCCCCACATTTTATTATTCATATTTCACTGTGTGACTATGAAAATGTTTGGCTGGCTGGGTCTATGTAGGATGATGTTCATATTTAGTAAGCTAGGCAGCTAAAGTACTATAAACATTTGGAAAATGTTTTAATATTTTATCACAGTGAACTATGTAAAAGTTATCCCTGCTGTATATCTTCTCCCATTCCGAGGCAACAGTTGAAGATACATTGTTGCATATTATTATACTCTCTAACTGACTCTGGCTACAGAATTGCAGTTCAATTTCTCTCTCTAATTTTTAAATAAAATCAGGGAATTATACCACAGACATTTCAATCAATTGCATTGTGTTACTTACAGCTGCTCCAATGATCCAAGTCCTTTAAATGCGTGTTGGTCTATTGTGTGGATTTCATTCTTGTACAAGTAACTGCAAAAAACAAATTATTGCAATGAGAAATAGAAGACTCAAACACCGCATTAACTTGTCCTCTTTTAGAATTAAGTCATTAATTGTATTAAGGACATTACAGCATCTCCTGAGTGACAAGGTAAAAACATACATGTTGGATAAACATATCAATTTTTTGTCCAAATGCTAAAGCTATCTTATAAAGCATATACAGATGTATTTAAGGAAAACAAGAGAATGTTCAGACTGGATACTTGTCAGCAGAGCTGAGCAAACAATGCACAACAATCTCTCACATATTTAGCCTCTAAGACTATGATTTCCTTACATGTATGTTATTAATTTTTTTCCATTTTTTTAAAAAAAAACATATTTCTGGGTTGATTGCACGTGCTTATGCCATCCTCTAAATTCACTATTGGAGGCAGGATACCGGACAAGATGGACCAATGTTTTGAACTAGAATGGCAATTCCTGTATAACTATATTCCCAAGTTGTGTTGGTTACTTGTGATTGCTCAGATAAGCTATATGGTATTGTATCTGTTCATTGAGTGGTTGATCTTATGAGCACTGCTGGTATAAAATTAAGTTTCTGTAAATACTTGAGCAAGCAAATTTCAAATTTAACTTTCAAATTCACACAAACATTTGCATGCAAAGAGTTGATTGTTTGAATCTTTGTGAAAAGCAAATACAAAGGGGGAATGAGCATAGCCAGAATGAATTAATTTGCTGAATGATAAGAATTTCACTCCCTAATCCTAGTATTTCTTTTTTCTAACCTTAACTATCTAAATATAAATACTGTTGCAGTGACAAAATTTGGGTACTCAAACAAGGGTAAGGGTAAGAGATTAACAGGAATCAAAACATGATTAGACATTTATATGAACAAGACCATCAGAGTTACAATAGCAAACATAAAAATAATATAATGTTACGACAGGAGTCATGAGGTGTTCTTACACATGGTCTAACAAGTTGTTTTTTTCTTAACACATTCTTAGTCTTTGAAAAAATGGTGTAACATTACTTTTTGTTATGCAGACATCATTGAGACAAACTGTGGCAGATAGGGGAGTTTGTTTCTTGCAGTATTTTCTATATTTGGGACAAAGTAGCTTCTTGGGACCCAGGTCTGCGTATGTTGGCTGACATTTTGGGGAAGCATGTGGGTGCTGTTTGTGACTGCCTCTGTTCCAGGACTGGTGTACATGTGTAAATAAACAAGTTATATTAAAAATGCATCCTGACTCGATGTCACTGATTTCTCCTTCACTGGTAAATCAATCCATCACTACTTGGCAAACGGTGCCACTGGTGTCAGAAGGAGCAACAAGAATAAAAAGCTTCTGGAAAGAGATAAATCCACATGCTATATGGCATAGCCAGCCTTCCACTGATAGGGGTCAGGAAGAAATCTTACCTGTGGGCAGGATATCCCTACTGCAGGGTCTCCTGCACCTTCCTCTGAAGAATCTGGTACTGGCTACTGTGGGATACAAGCTAATGAGCTACAGAGATAACTGGTCTGATCTAATATGGTAAGTTGTATATTTCTTTGGATGCCTTCCAGCATGGTAGACTTAGGGTATGTCTACACTACCCGCCAGATCGATGGGCAGCAATCGATCCAGCGGGGGTTGATGTATTGCGTCTAGTCTAGATGCAATAAATCGACCCCCGAGTGCTCTCCTGTTGACTCCTGTACTCCACCGCCGCGAGAGGTACAGTGAAGTACAGTGAAGCCACTGCAGGTCTAAGTATGTCGACTTCAGCTACATTATTCACATAGCTGAAGTTGCGTAACTTAGATCAACCCCACCCGCACAACACACAAGGTGTAGGCCAGTCCTTAGTCTCCCAATACTAGTACCTATGAACAGGCAGTTGTGGGGATATGCTTTCCCCTAGGCCGCCTCTACCTCTTTCCCGGGAGTTAGTTTACTTGTCTATTCATTTATAACACGCTCTTCCTGAGTATGTGAGTGTCAGCCAAAACTTACAAAAACACAAAGCCAAATTCATATACTGAAAGCTTTATAGGACTCTGATTTCTTTCCATCCTCTACCAGTAAGTCTTAAAGAATCATTTTTAAAATTTCCTTGCCTTCCATTTTTCGTTTTCCCAACTGCCTCTTTTCCCTTTGTTCCTTCTCTTCTATCCCTATTTTTGTCCTTCAGCATCATGTACTGGCATAGTTGCTCTTTCTTAGTAAGTTTCCTGTTTGTGAAAATGCTATGACGAAGAACTTGTCATTAATATGATGGAAATAGGGTTTCTGCTTTTTCTGCTTCTTAAGTAGAAACAAACAAACAAAATAAACATATTCTTCTTTTGTTTCCCTTTGATTGTATTTCATCTTGCTCTGAAGAAGTCAATCTCCCCAGGGAGGGCAGTCTCACAATCTGAGAAATACTGACAAAGGATGACAATTTCAGAAAATAAACAACATAAAAGTATGTGAAAGTTATACAGAGAGATATGCCGTCACTAGTACTAAAAGACCTCGTGGCCAAATGGAAACACACTAGACTACAGGACAGCATGTTGCATGTAAAATTATTCATAACAAAGGCCAGAACTACACTACAAAGTTTTGTCAGCATAGCTGTGTTGGTCAGGGGTGTGAAAAAACACACACATCCCTAGTGAAAGAGTTATGCCAGCAAATCCCCCAGTGTAGACGCAGCTGTGTCAACAGAAGAGTGCCTCTGTCTGCAGAGATAATGTCATTCGGGGAGGTGGTGTTACTTTGCTGACAGAAAAACTCCTCCTGTTGGCATATGCTGCACCTGCTGCTATAGCTATGTCAGCAAAGCAACCGTAGTGTAGACAAGGCCAAAGAGTGCATGCAAACTATTGGCTGAATGAAGAGAAAGCAAACTGACTGAACTGCAAATGAACGTGACTGAGAGTTACTTTTGCAATGTTTGTTAAAGTCCTTTCTGCAGAAACAAACATGACAATGTTTTGTGTTAATAAAAAGCGCCAAAAAACCCACAAATTAATATTTAAGGGAAAATGAAAGGAATCTACACAAGCCGACCCTCTAAAACATATTTCTCTCTCTTGAATTTTGCCAAGTATGGCTGCAATAATAAAATTTCACACCAGGCACTTTCTCACTTGCCTGAATTACTATGAGAATTGTGGCATGAATTTAAAACATACCACTGTTTTTTAAAAGCTGAGTGTGAAATAGAAAACAAAATGACAAAATATTATTATACAGCTAGAAGCTATCCCAGCTTTGGCACCACAGTTACAGTTTTAATGGAAGTGTCCTGCTCCTTGCCATGGAAATGCCACTGCTTCGTGGATCACTTATACAAGTTAAATGCAGCAGAATGTCACCAAATAAAATTTAAACTTGGCATGAAGAAAATCCCAATTCAAAGCCGTCACTGAAAATCATACACCAAGTCTAGAACAATGAAGAGTCTTAAGGCAAAATTTCACTAGCACATCTATATGAAAGATCGCAGCTCAGATAACCTGCTCCCCCCATCACATAGATGCAAAACTGGAAGAGCAAAATCTTCCTTTTCATTTGCAGAATAATTCATAAGTGACTGTGCTAGTAAATCCTACTCCTCTATCTATCTTAGGGCTTTAGACTGCCTCCCCTCACTGTGCTATCTCAGTGCCTTCCACGTAAAATCATCAGCAAAGTCCTAACTGGATTTCCTGGAGTCTCTGGCGCTTATCGCTTTTAGGTGTAAAAACTTTGCTTGGGGTAGGGTTTTGGGTGGTGGCCTCACAGTTTGGAGTTGGCTGCACCTTTGAAGTTACCCCTATTTTACCTAAAGTTTACGTAGGCCTAGCTGATCCCACATACCCCACTTCTGGGACTCAGGGGACAGTCTGCACTGCGGGAGACTGACCCCCCCCTTCCGCCACTTCTCCTGAGTTTCAGGGGCTGGGTTTTTATCCACTCAAAGTTCTTTGTTTCAGTTTCCCCCTGGGCCAAACCAGGGGTGTTGAACTCACCATGGTCAGAAGTAAATGGCAAGGAGAATGACACCCTCTTTGTCCCTTCAATTATCGGTAAATGGGTGCATCATAAGGGAGCCCTCCCAGACATCTTCCTCAGTTTCCCGTTTACAGTGCCCCATCCAAAGGAATATTTTCTCTCACAGCAGCAAATTCAGACCCATTTATTCATATAAAGGGCCAAAGCCTGCGGATCCCTTCTTGTAAAAACAGTTCCTTTCAAAAACCCAAAATAAAACAAGGTCAGAACACAGCAGCTCTTCAACCCCATTCAAAGATCACCCTTCCCAGTTTTTGCACTTGAGAGTCATTAACCATTCTGTCCCAGTTCTTTTAGTTCCTATTCCAGGGCCCAACTCTCCAGGCATCCTATCTGAGAGTTCCAAGACTCGCTTCCCTCCCACAAGTCTTCTCCCATTGCACCAATTCAGCTCTCCCATTAGAGAGCTCTCTGCAGTGTTTCACTCTCCCCAGGCCTCTTAGCCTCTGAGTCCTACCCCGGCTCAGGGGAACTTCCCTCCATGATCAGTCCTTTGTTCCTGGGCTCCCCTTGCAGGCCCTCCACTCAGGTCTTCCACCAAAGGGCTCCCTACAGTGTTCTATTCCCATGCCTCCTTGGCTGTAACCCCCACCGCTGCTCTTCAATTTCCTTCAGGGACAACCCCTTGCTTCTGTGCCCACATTACATGGACCACACTGGTTCTTCCCCTCATTCCTAGGGACCAATGCACCAGCCTTGGAAGGATTCCCCAGCTTCAGCCAGTCCTTCAACAGTTCTTCTCAGAACTCATCACCAGCAACTCACAATTACTCCTCTCCTTCTGGTTCCCTTCAACCCTTTTCCTCGGGGATCTCTCTGGTGCATCTGGTCTTTCTCCTCTGTTTTTAGGCAGTTCTCACCTGTCCCTCTTGACTCTTTCAGGCAGCTATCCTTTATGCGGCCCAGGTGCCTCTCAGACCCAACTGATAGGCAACTAGTGAATCAAGGTGAGATGGAGCCTGCTTCCTCTTAATGGGGCCAGTCATCCTACAACAGGATGGCCAACATAAGTTTTTGTCTCCATTCCTGTCTACATGCAAACTAACCCATGTCTAAATTAACTGTTAGTCATCATACAGTAAATGCAGTAACAATCAAATATATAATATTCATAAAAGTTATAGGAACTTTCACATTGTTCACACATAGGCAGGGGCTATTGGGGAAAGCGGCTATCAGTGTTGTGTCATTCGTATGGTGGAAAGGCTTTTTCAAAAAGGAAGGTTTTGTGCAGTGTTTCCTGCATTTCCCTGATCTCCTCTGGAAATTTGTTTCATAGCTGGATCCTCTCAACCATGTTTATCCCCAGCTTTCACATGCTTCATCCTGGATTTTGAGAGGCATCACAGTGAAATATTAACAAGTTTCCCTCCTTCCTTTTTTTATTTATACGAATTTGGCATCCATGAAATACATTCTTTATACTCAGAACAGAAAATGACTAATATCCCCCTCCCACAAGGAAATCACATTACAGTGACTGTTCATTAAAAGTCCATAATTTGTAGATGAATGAATTGTGAATTTAAAATACACATAGTAAGATCCTCTTCCTGACCCATTTCTTTGACCATGTTCCCCCCACAATCTTTGAATTCTTCTCCTGGTCCCTGGTTTTTCTCTGCATATCCTAGCTTCCCATCCTTAACTTTGAAAGCTCTTCACAACCTTGCCCCTCCCTCATTATCTGGTCTTGTCTCTTTCAGGTAATTCAAGGCTATTATTATTGGTGAAATGGAAATGTCCACTTCTCTGCTGCCCGCACAAACTTCTCCATATTTTCTCCCTGTGACGCCAGCAGACCAGGTCATGCCAGAGTGCATTCAGGCCATTCACTTGTGTATTAGTATAGATCAAAGTGATTGGTGAAAGTAGACAAGTATATTTGGTGTTTAGACTTCATAAAACTAATGGGACAGTATTTGCATTGTTTTCTCTTATCTGTATCCTGTTATGATGCAGCAGCAAACATTTGTGTGTGTGTGTGTGTGTGTGTGTGTGTGTACCCCTGTAATTAATGACCCATCAAAGAAGTCTTGCGCAATGCTAATGAAGGACTTTAACAGGAAAAAATGCTAATTTCAAAGCAAATGGCCATTGTGTGTGATGACCAGAGGTCAGACACTCAAAATGCATCCCTCACTCATCTTCATCAAAGGAAAAGCCCACCTGGGTAGTATCACTGTCAGCTTGTTTTCTGTGAGAAGGAGCTAAAAGAAGGGATCCAAGGAAAGGTCCTCCATCTCTGGACTGTTTGGACTCTTACAGGAAAGTGCACCAGATGCAAAGCGGAGGTCCCCAGAGATAATCTGCTAACCTTGAAACCTTGGGAGACTGGCAGTTTATTTCATCACTGCCACCATTTGGAATTACAAAGCGACTCACCTGTATATATATTTTACCTGCTTTAACCTCTCAATAACTCTCATTTACTTTTCTTAGCTAATACATCTTTAGTTAGTTTACTATAGAATTGGCTGCCAGTGTTGTCTTTGGTAGATCTGGAGTAAGTGACTGGTCTCTGGAGTGAGACAGACTAGAGATTCTAAGGGGACTGTATGTGACTTCATGGTAAGACTCCAGGAGTTCACATTTGTTACTGGTTTGGTGAAACCTAATTATAGAATGTACCAGCAGTGTGGGGTGTCTGCCCTGAGTAAGGCACTTACAGTTGTGAGCCACTCCGGACACTCCCATGCTGCCCTTTATCTTTAGAATGACTTCTTTGACCTAATCTGGAAATTGCATAGCTTCTCTGTACCAAGACCTACTTCTGCTGTGATGCTTACTAAATATTAGACTAAATATTAGCTAAATATTAGACTACTGCACTGAAGGGTACCTAGGGATATATGGTTTTATATACAGTATTTTTTAAAAATGCACTTAAATTTTCCTAAGTCAAATGATTTGTAATCATCATGTTGTATAATAGCAAACCAAGGTAACCATGTGATCTTATTTATGTTATCCTTACTCCTATTCCCATTTCTCTCCTAGCTTGTGCCACATTTATAGATTGCACCTCACTTCAAATTAGACAGTTAGATCCTAGGAGCAGGCACTGTGTTTCCCTATCTGTTTGTACAGCACCTAGCACAACAGGGCATGATCCTGATTGAAGCTTTTGATCCACAGGGTAATACAAATAAAGAAATAGTGGGAAAATATGTGTGTGGGTGATTGTGGGTCTAAAAATCAGCACCAAAGTATTTGCTGGGGCAAATGAAAAAGTATGGGATTCTTATGCTCAGGAGCTCTCATGTGTTCAGGAATCACCTCAATTAGTAATTTTAATATTTTTTTGGCAGAGGAGGATATATCGAATGGGCTTGGATTCCTATTTTTATTTTAATCATGAACATGGTTAAAGGTTTCTACTTACACAAGAAAAATGGCGGGGGGGAGAGAAAACCTACTGTGTTACATGTCTCAGAAAAAGTTTTATTGTTCCCTATTTGAGGAATACATTTGCCACGTGTTTAGGACTGTTTAGCTAAAGCTAGGAAAGTCACACATCAGACCAACCAGTTTAGGACACTGACAATACAAATTTAAGAGTTATTACATGGCATTCTGTAAAAGCTTTAAGTTGCTTTTGGGGCTCTCCATATTTATGAAAACAGTTACAAATTTTAGCGAATAGGGCCAAAGAGCTTCATAAAATAAATTAGCACTGAATAAGTTATAGGAGACAAATCTGTGTCAATTAAATAGGGACACACCCAAACTTTTCTGCAGAAGACCGTGATCTTGATATAGATATTGTGCTTTGTAATGATTTATATTAACAACAATGTACCATGGAAAAGGACATATTACACTGAAGAGAAATATGTTAAAATCATAATGCACATTTTCAGTGACAGCTGTGGTTGTGAAAAGTTTAATGACAATTGTAAAAAGCAAAGTTTAATATATGATGGCTTAGTCTGAAAAGTGAAGTGATGTGCTTAGTGCAGTGATTAGCACTTGGATGAATTAAGCCAATTTCCAACCTTCCCAGTGGAGACCAAGTGCATCAGGTGAACAAGATTATGCAGGGAAAAGATGACAGCCTTAACATTTCCTTTTGAATTGTCACCCTATACGCTGTGATTGTTTGGTGGACAAAGTTTTTTTTTTCCCCTTAGAGGATTAAGAAACAACAAATTAGCCATAACCTTTCTGTCTAGCCAGATGCCATGACAAGAAAAGAGAAGAGGAAATATAGGTCTCAATTCTGTCTTCTGAGCCGTACTGCAGATCTCCACAGTTTGAAATAACTCGTGAGTGAGAGGAACTACCAGATGCTTCTATGCTCAATTCTTGTTCAACTTAGGTTAGTCCATCTTCAGAAATTTGCATAAGAGCAGATATGTATGTCCCCCCATGTTTGTTATGTTATGACAAAAGATATGGCTTGACCTACATTAAAAAAAAATAAGATAGGCTTGTGTATGCCACCATCAAGAACAAACAGAATGGACCAAATATACTAAATTCAATTACAGCAAAACTATGATGGAATAACGTATGTTTACGCTTGTAGAGAAGGATTGGCAAGTCCTTCACTTTTCCACAGCAGTGGTGGTACAGGGGTTAATGAGTACGTAATGATTAAACTTCATTCAAAACCAGCTTTTCTTCTCCCTCCATGTCCATCATTGGGAAATTCATTGGATAGTGGCTCATTTCTGCTATTAAGTTCTGACTTTGCCCTTTTGTTTCTCAGAACTTCCCTTTAATTATGCCACTGCCACATATAATCACATATTTGCAAGCCCAGGATGATGTTTCAGCTAAAGATTCCCTGGAGGTAGTGGAATCCTTAGATGGCATAAAACTGGCACAGCAAATCTAAGACAGCTCCCTCCACTGCCCGCTAGCACAGGCGGCACATTGGAGATTGGATGGGAAATTTCAGGGAACTATGCTCCTAGGATCCTCTACACCATAATATCCCCTGGGTGCCATTACAAAATGGAGGAAGTTCCAGAAGTTACATTCTTTTAAACACAGAATAATAGAATACATAGATCCTGTGTTTATCAAATGGTTAAAAAAAATTATTTATTAATTAATGAAATGTATGTACAAAAGATTCACTTATATGTTGGAGTTACAAGGAAATTACAAAAGCTTTACTTTAAATTGTAGGATTTGGAATCAAATAAGTTGTGATACTTGTGCAAACTCAAAACCCTCATGAGAGAAATGGATCTAAAGCCTTGAACTGAAACATGAATTTCCAGAAGTCTGAAAATGAACTTAGAATGAGAATTTGGAAAGTTTGAGATAAGGTGGCATTTACTTATCTGTTTATTTGAATAGTTAAAGGGCTATTTTTCTTTACACTGAGTTGATGAAAGGGCCACAGTATATGCAACATGAATCTTTTAACATTTATTATGTTATTTGGATTCACAATCATACTGAGAGTTTTAGGAACTTTCACCTGAAAACTATTTTCACTATACCTTAAGGCTGTTCTCATTTGTCTCATTTGCAACCTCATGGTTGCACTCAATAACAACAAAATAATAAGCATCACAGACAGTGTAATGGATGCTGGCAGGAGCAAGTTTAATTTTAACCTTAAGGTATCGTGAAAACAGTTCATATTATTGTGAATCCAAAAGGTATCTAATTGAAGGCACAGTTTTCATAGACAAAAAAAACAAGATTGAATATCACAATTTTGTCAAACCTTATTTACACATGGGACATGCATAGAAAAAGTAGAACAAATGAGACTCATTCTTCAAATAACCAAAATCACCAGGTGCGGTCACACATGCAAATTATACTTTCAATGGAAACTAATGAAAGCAGCAGTAAAAAAAAAAAAAAAAGACAACCTGCCCTGGTGACCTGAGGGCCTGATCCTACACATCCTTGCACCCTGTGCAGTCATTTGCATCTGTGCAAATGCTACAAAATCAGAATGGTACCATTCAGCATTGCTGGTATGCTATGTTGCGCTGTACAATATTCAGTGTGTACGTACACACACACACAAAGTATGACAGCTTGCAGATCATCAGCTAGTTTTGTAGCCAGGACTGCCAATGTTTCCTAACAAGAGCATACACCATTTATAGTAAAAAACACAGAGGGTTAACAATCACTCTTTATCACTGAGAATATTAATTTCTGTTGCGACTTACAGGTATTGCAGATTTTCAAGCCCTTCAAAAGCATTTCTTGAAATCTTCTTGATTTGGTTGTTATTCAGAAGCCTGTAAATCATACACAAACATTTAATTCTCAATAACAGCAAGTTAGAAAATAATAAAGATCATCTGATTGAACCAAAGTACATTTAAATATTTTACCAACATAGTCAGACTATTAAAACACTTTTTAGCATTAAGAAAAACTAGAAGTGTGTGGAACAATTTTTTTTTCCAATTAAACCCCTCTCTTCATGGTTGCACTCAATAATCACAAAATAATTAGCATCACAGACAGTGAAATTGATGCTGGCAGGAGCAAGTTTAATTTTAACAACAAACAATTCATACACAAATTATTCACCAAAGCTCTGCACTGCCTGTCTGGTAAATGAAAATTGTAATAATATTTCTGTATTAGAGGGACACTGTTTTCCCTTGAAGTTCACATGATGGATGAAATCCTGACTCCATTGAAGTCAACAGTAAAATTCCCAGGGAGTTTAATGGGAGCAGGATTTCATCCAAGGCATTTCCATGAAGGATGGAAATGTATTTTTTCATTCAGGAATCCTGTTTAGGCACAGATCCTTGAACTACACTGAAAGTAAACTAATCAAGGCAGCTGCATCTGACTGTGTTGGGGGAAAATAACCCTTTGTGCAGAGCTCAGTATTCCAGCAAGCCCTGCACCATACTAAAACGAAACCGTCCTTTTGAGGAGCATGTCACACTTAAGCCCTTCATGTGAACAATTCATTTTTGTTGTGTTTTTTTTTCCTTGGTGTTACTGTTAAAGTCTGACACCAGAGGCAAGCTGTCAATTTTAGGAAAGAAAATGGTTTAGTCTTCAAAAGTTCAGCAAAAAGTATTAAATTCTTAAAATAAAGAGAGCACTTTTATGCACTTAAGTGAAAAGGTGCATACCACCATTTTTGGTGAATTAAAGATCATAAGGGCACCAGAATATAGATTTTATTCCACCCCTTCCATTTTCCAGATGCAGCTGTGAGAAGTGTTTCCACCTGCTTGGGGTAAATGTGGTCCCACCTCTTCTGTGACTGCCAATCAATCAAAATCTTCAGTCTCATTCCCCATGGATCACCCCTTGTGTAGTCATTTATACCTGTGCACAGGGTATGCAAAGCAATACTGTGCTGTATATGAACCTCAGCTTTGGTGTTTCCTAACTTTTTGATGCATGACTATTCAATCTTCATGTTCCCTTGACATATCACAGGGCTATGTTCCATACACAAGTCAGACTCTATCCCTGTCTTGTACCAATTTTGCACGTCTGAATAGTACGCTCCTTTTGCTATTTCTGACATTCAGTTTTTGTTCTGTACAACCAATAATTTAGGTAAAAAGTTCTAGTACTGTTCTAGTAAAAAAAAAGGTCTCTATTACTTTTGAACAAATAAGTTAATAAATGTTTCAAATATCTGATATATCTGTGGAGTCATGATTTCCTAGTCATATTTCTCTAGGAATTTGGATATTCCAAAGATAAGCTATATTTTGATCTCTCTTAGGCTTACTTGGAAATGTTTTCATTCATTGCAGAAATGGAATACATTTAAATGATTAAGAATTGAATGTGTTTTATAATCAGGGTTTTATTCAAAGTAATTTTTTTCTTAAATATTTCTTTGCTGTATTATTGATATATTATATTTATTCCTGGCAATATTTTGGTTATAGTAGTTACAGCCTATTTCTAAAGTTTGGTTGGTGTATTGTTCATACACTATCTGTTCAATTTCTGGATGAGATCTTTTGAGAGAAAGGTGGGAAAATGAGGATGAAAAGTAAAACAATGTTCTCAATAAGGACATAGAAACAGATCTTAAGAGGGCACTTTGATTGTTAAGGTTTGATAAATAAAGAGTCTCAAATGATGATTCAAGAGGAAAGACAGACATTCAGAAGTTCATTATGAGTTACATAAATAAGAGTGATTGATGACAGCACCAGTGCTTATCCGTCAAATCACTGAATGAAAACATGAAACCTGAGTGGGCAGAGGAAGAGGGCACAGAGCCCTTATAGTTACTCAATACCAGAATAGCAGATTTACACATTTCAAGTCAGACTATCACATTGTAAAGATAGATAATTATTTTACCTGTTCCTAGTTTTCTTTTTAATTGGAAAACCAGTGAATTAAATACAATAAAATGTTTATGTGACCATCACTTATTTGCACTGTAGTGTCCAGGAAGTGCCCCTCCTCTACTTGCGCTACGTTGATGACATCTTCATCATATGGACCCACGGAAAGGAGGCCCTTGAAGAATTCCACCTGGACTTCAACAATTTCCACCCCACCATCAACCTCAGCCTGGACCAGTCCACACAATAGATCCACTTCCTGGACACTACAGTGCAAATAAGTGATGGTCACATAAACACCACCCTATAACGGAAACCTACTGACCGCTATACGTACCTACATACCTCCAGCTTCCATCCAAGACACATCATACGATCCATTGTCTACAGCCAAGCCCTAAGATACAACCGAATTTGCTCCAACCCCTCAGACAGAGACAAACACCTACAAGATCTTAATCAAGCATTCGTAAAACTACAATACCCACCTGGGAAAGTTAGGAAACAGATTGACAGAGCAAGACGGGTACCCGGAAATCACCTACTACAGGACAGGCCCAACAAGGACAATAACAGAACACCACTGGCCATCACATACAGCCCCCAGCTACAACCTCTCCAGCGCATTATCCACGATCTACAACCTATAATGGAAAATGATCCCTCACTCTCACAGACCTTGGGAGGCAGGCCAGTCCTTGCTTACAGACAACCCCCCAACCTGAAGCAAATACTCACCAGCAACTACACACCACACCACAGAAACACCAACCCAGGAACCAATCCCTGTAGCAAACCTCATTGCCTACTCTGTCCCTATATCTACTCTGGCGACACCATCAAAGGACCCAACCACATCAGCCACACCATCAGGGGCTCATTCACCTGCACATCCACTAATGTTATATATGCCATCATGTGCCAGCAATGCCCCTCTGCCATGTACATTGGCCAAACCGGACAGTCCCTCCACAAAAGAATAAATGGACACAAATCGGACACCAGGAATGGTAACATACATAAGACAGTAGTGAACACTTCAATCTCCCTGGTCATTCTGTTACAGATTTAGAAGTCACTATCATTGAACAAAAAAACTTCAGAAACAGACTTCAAAGAGAAACAGCAGAACTAAAATTCATTTGCAAATTTAACATCATTAATCTGGGCTTGAATAGGGACTGGTAGTAGCTGGCTCATTACAGAAGCAGCTTTTCCTCTCCTGGAATTGACACCTCCTCATCTATTGTTGGGAGTGGACTACATCCACCCTGATTGAATTGGCCCTGTCAACACTGGTTCTCCACTTGGGAAGTAACTCCCTGCTCTCCATGTGTCAATATATAATGCCTGTCTCTGTAACTTTCACTCTATGCATCCGAAGAAGTGAGGTTTTTACCCACGAAAGCTTATGCCCAAATAAATCTGTTAGTCTTTAAGGTGCCACCAGACTCCTTGTTGTTTTTGTAGATACAGACTAACACGGCTATCCCCTGATACTTGACACCATGCAAGAGTAATAAATCCAACAGTTTAGGATAAGAAATGAAGAACAATACCATAGCCATAGTGAATTTACGTACTGTCAGGGCCGTGCCATGGGCAGCCTGTGTGCACTGGTCAGTTACCAAGTTGCAGATGGGAGTCAAGTAGTGGAGTCAGGGTTGAACTAGATCAGGATACCACAAAGTCAAGATCAGGTAAAAGGTAACAGACATCAGCCACGTAGCAGAGCTGGGGACAAAGCAGGGTCAGAAGCCAGAGTCCAGGGTCCACAGCAAGGCAAGGCCTGGAGCGGAAGGAAGCAGGCGGTCTGTGCCATTGCTCAGTTAGCTCCCCATGATGGCTTCCTGGTTTATATACCAGAATAAGCCAACCAGTGGGACATAGGGGGCCGCCACTCAGGCCAAGCTGGGCTGTACTTCCTGCAATACCTTGCTTCACATGGTCCTCCAGTAGAAACCCACCCTGAGCTACCGATGATGATGTAGAAGCATTGGTGACCTAAGAACCCTCATAGTTCCAGGTTCTAATCCTGCAGGTTATTATAGGTAGGTACAGAATCATAGAAATGTAGGGCTGGAGAGAACCCTAAGAAGTCATCAGATCCCAGATCCCTGTGCTGAGGCAGGCCAGGTAAACCTAGACCATCCTGACAGGTGTTTGTGTAACCTGTTCTCAAAAAGCTCCAGTGATGCGGTTTCCACAACCTCCCTTGGAAGCCTATTCCAGAGCATCATAAGCTCTTCTAAGTTAAAATTTAGCCAAGACACTGAGACTAAAACCTCTACTTTTGGTAGAAATGCTATGGTATCTTTCACGATTTGATGTGGTCAGAGCTTCCATCTTGCATCTTGAACAGAAGACTGCACCCTCCAGCAGCACAACACTACCTAGCATTATAGTATGGCATCTGTTCAGAATTGACTGAAAGGAAAGAATGGCTCATAGTACTGAAGTGCTCCTAAAATATGACACACAGAAGTGCTGACACAAATCATCTTTATTTTTCTAGATCTAATCACATGACATGGGTCAGGGTTACAAGAGACTAACTCCATCACATGGCAGGGGTCAGGATCCACTTACTCCACTGGCTGTTTTTACACAATGACTGGCCCAACCTGATCCTGTTTAGATAATGCGATTTAACGCAGATCTCAACAAACAGCGACATAATTCCAGCCCTGTATAAAGTCAAGCCACATACGGTTTGCAGCGTATACAGCTGCTGAGTCTATTTAAAGTGCCTGCTTAAAACATCAAGGATATCTCTATAAAGAATCACAATTCCTGTGAAGCAGCAATCTCAGCTATGTTCACAGAGTTCTGAAGGAGCAATTAAAGTGTGAAGGGCATCACTGTTTACCATGGTTCAGCCACCTACACAGACCAGTAGAATGATTAATGAAAAAAACAGCCAAGAAGAATGGAATCTAAGTATAAGATGAAAAGTGGCAGAGAAATAAATTACACAAGACCTATTCATGCAGAGTTTGAGTCTTCGGGGAAAAAGGGAGCTGTACTAATACACTGGAAACAGTTGCTGAATATGCAAAACAAATATGGACATTTTTTTCTGGCAAGTATTTCTAATATTTTTTAAAATACAAAACTAAGACAGGTCCAGGGGGAGAGGAGAAGTCTACCCTTGCCATTCCAAAACTCAGCCCCTTGAAGCATCATTCCTTTTTCTTGGTGGTTAGGTTTTGGCATACATTTTTAGCTCTGCATTTTAGAACTAGGACATAGCAGGACATAAGGGGGAATTTGCTGAAGTAACAGCCTTCCTTTGGGAATGGGTTGTGTTTCTGTTACTGCTGAAAGAGGGAAAGCTATTATTCTTGGCTCTTTTTACCCCATCTCTTTCTTTGTCCTTTGGTTCTGAGAGGTTGTTTTCTGTATTTTTCCCTTTAATAATCTTTGCCTGTTGCAAAAGCTAAACAAACTCCCTGTGGACCACCTTCAAAGTAAGATATATAAAGTAAGAGGAGATGCACCTTTTACAGAACATAATGACTTTGAGCAATACAAAGTCACTCGTGATTTTGCAGTACTGCAGAAGCACAAGGGGGCAACTCTAAATTTGACAGCAAAGTCTAATGGAAAGTCTGCATACATTACTCATCCTTTGCATTTTCTTCCTAAAAAAAAAAAATACCTGTATTATTCCTTGAAACAACTGATGACATCACATTCCAGCATGCAAGCCACTACTTAACTAATGAAGAGGCCTCTCACATACAGAGGCAGAATGGACTAGTAGATATAACACTAAACTAGGACTCAGGAGACCTGGGATCTATTCCTGTCTTGACTGTTCGGTGTTCTTGGGTAAGTCAGTTCACTGTTCGGGACCTCAGTTTCCATATCTCTAAAATGGGGGTAATGAGAGGGACCTCCTTTGTAAAGTGCTTTGAGATGTACTGATGAAAAGTAATATTATAACAATAAAACACAAAGAAATCAGAACTACATCCTCACTATACCTTATACCACACAAAGGCATGGAGTCTTATTCACCCTGGTCCTGCATATTGTATTGTCATTTACACCAATGAAAAGTAAGTGCAAAACTCTATCAGATTAGCATAATAGCATAGTGTAAATGATTGCACAAGGTGCAAGGCAACAGTTATCCAATCTCATTGTACCCAACTTTCTCCTACGGAGTATGTCCAATCTAGAATATCAGAGGTTTTCTCAAAGTGCATATGATAAATGATTAATGAGAAAGAAAAAAAATAAACCTCTCTCCACTGACTGACAGAGAGAAGAGTGAACAAAAAACAGCTGCAAATCATCAACCAGCAAATCAGAAGGATTTGGAAAATGTGTGTAGAAAGAGGCAATGCAATTTTAAATTATAGTTTAGGAACAAAACTTTCATTATAATTCATAGGAATTTACAAGTTCTGTTCTCGCTGGAAATAATGAAAAAAGATCCTAAATGTTAGCATGACAGTTCATTTCTAGCAGAAAATTTTCACTATTCATTTGGGCTTTGTTTCAGCATGCTGTAGAGTGAGTTACATGTATACTCCCCATTAACATTTAGAGAAATATGGGTGAAAAATCTCTGCACCACTTTGAAAACACATCCCCTTGTCTCCAAATCATAAAGAAAAACACAGTCACAGTCATGTTTTGTACCAGATCAAAGATTTTCAGTGATCAGCTACTCAAAAGTCTAAACATGACAGCAAACCAATTCGGAAATATCCCCCCAAAATGATATTTCATCCTTTATGGCAGCCAAGCTTATTCTCACCCTCAGAAACATGATTAAACTAATGGTAAACACAGGAACACTTGGATGGGTAGAAAGGTCAAATCTAATGCTGAACATCTGAAAAACATGTTCAATTCTGATTAGTGTGCAGTGAAGCCTACAGCCTAAACAAAAAACCTACGTATTCTCCTTGGAGGTTTATGAAGTGGCTCCAGTGAATTTTTTTTTTAAATGGAAATGACAAAAGCATTGGAAATATTCTTTATTAAACATTCTGATGTATTTTAGGGTGTGTGTGATCAGATTAATTAGGTTATTGGTGTGATGTTCCATTTGACAAAGTGAGATGAACCATATGTTTGCACTATTTGCTTGTTTCCATAACTCTACACACCCTGTTATTTTTCTTTCCTGCCCAGGACTTTCTAAAGCTTAAAAAGAAATGATAGCATCAGTATAGGTTGAAAGAAAGGCCTGGTCCACACTAACACCCCACTTCGGACTAAGGTACGCAAATTCAGCTACGTTAATAACGTAGCTGAATTCGAAGTACCTTAGTCCGAACTTACCGTGGGTCCAGACGCGGCAGGCAGGCTCCCCCGTCGATGCCGCGTACTCCTCTCGCCGAGCTGGAGTACCGGCGTCGACGGCGAGCACTTCCGGTGTCTAGACAAGACGCGATAAATCAATCCCAGAAGATCGATTGCCTACCGCTGAATCAGGAAGTAAGTGTAGACGTACCCAGAGAAAGAGAAAGAGAAAGAAATTGCATCTGAGAACAAAGGAACAAATAGTTGCCAAAGAACAGTAAGCAGACCTATGTATTCATGTGTTCCATCCTCAGAGCTGTGTCATTCTGCACCAGGCCAAATATAGCTTATGTACTATGGCTCAGATCAAGCAAAGCAAAGCTGAATTAATGACACATGTGCTTAACATTAAGCATGTGCTTAAGTGCTCTGCTGGATTGAGGCCTATACTGGCCCAAGAGCTGATTGTTCCTGATCTTAGCTGTTCTATTTCATGGCATACAAACAGAGAAGCAGATAAAGGCAAATACTCTTGCTGACAGGCTGCAATGCAACCCTACCCTTTTGCTGAGCATTCAGATGGACAACACACAAGAACCCAAAAAACAGAGAGAGAGAGAGAGAGAGAGAGAACATGCTGTTCCCCAGTGACGCACAACTCACCCCAGCTTGCTGTAAGCTGGCTCTCTCAAGACTTACTCTGTTCTGCATACTTTGCCTCAAAACCCCTTAGCTGTCCCTCCCTGCTCCTGCAATTTCAGTTCCAACACAGTCCTCCAGGATGAGACGGAAGACTGGTCCAAAAAGGATGGGCAAAGGAATAACCCAAGAGGAGGGCTGAAGGCTCTTCTGTTTGGGGGCATTTTGTGAATTTTCAGATGTACCTTCCTGTTGAAGGAAACAAACCTGTGCAGCGAAACTCATTGGTTTTAAAGTCCAATGCCTTTGCCACTCAGTTCACACAGCTCTCAAATAATTACGATTGTTTGTGTGATATTGCCCAAAGTGTGCTAAGAACTCGACACACACAGTCCCTGTCCAGAAAAGTTTACAATCTACATAATCTAATCACAATTGCTCTTTGCTCATTATTTATGAAAACTTCCAAGAATGTTCACTGACTGAACAAAGTTTGTGATTAGAAAGCCAGATTTTCAGTTCCACTCCAGCCCTTTCGCTGTTGTTCAGGCAGCATAACAGGGACAGCAGAGAATTCCCCTGTTGGAAGGGATTGTCAAAGATGGCAGCATCAACCACCTTTACCCTGCATGGTTTAGGGGACATAGCACGCCAGGGTGGGGAGGGGAATATACTGGACCGCCACTCTGCTGATCCTCAGCTGGTATATGGTCCATAAGGGAACAGCTCCTACGCTGCCCTAGCTCTTTGAGGGGAGCATCCGGCCCTGAGTCATATATTTTAATGAGTTAATTTGAATTGACAAAAAGCATGGGGACTGCATATGTATTTTATCTGGCTGATCTCAGAAATCCAACTACCATTTCTACCTCATAGATGCTCCGGCACTACAAGGGTGATAAGCCGAGTATATACAACTATATATGTATTATTGCATGAGAAACTACTAATTTGTTTCTGAAGAAGTGTAAACTGCATTACAGTGGTTAATTTCCACAATGATTTCGTAATTCATGAAACTGCACTCAATAGAAAGGATTCATCTGGTTTTATTATTATTTTCTTTCAAGACAAGGAGTAGTCAAAACACAGACAGACAATGACATCAAATGTTGGCACTCTAATTTCAAGAGTGCACTCAACATGAGAAACTTCTGTTTTCACTTTAAAAGTATTCAGACTTCATAGCATTTGACTCAGACCACATATTGCCAGCACATTTTTCAGTTAACATAACCTCATTGAATTTCAATAGCTTGATACACACAGTCCCTTGGTTGCAATCAGCAAATTGCCATACATTATGTACAGTAGCATGACAAACAAATTCATATGTGTAAGTCACACCATCAGAAATATTCATCAACCGCTCAGAAACAAAATGAACAAGTTTTCTGGAAAACACTTAACAATGATTGGCTAAATGACCTAAATACATCATTCTAAGATTCCGAACACATTAAATGAAGTGCGTGTAGATGTATAGAGACATAATTTTAAAGGGACCTTCAATTTTGCAAGTACAATTAACTGGAAGTGGAATTAACAGCAAAGGCAAATGCTAACATTCAGATATTTAATTATCTTATTTCAAATTACACCCACAAAACTGCAGGCTGCTTCTCAATACAATAGCTCAAAAGATCTCAAGCCTGCAGAAGCTGAAAACGTTACTAGCACCTATCATGAGTGCAGTCTCTTCACTGTTTTATAAGCTGTCACAAAGGCTAATAAGGCATTGCAATCACTCCATCTCAGGTAAGCACAATGGCCATTTGAATACCCTGTGATACTACATTAACCCACTAGTCAACTTCTCTACAGACACCAGGGAAGTTTGGCCAGTGGAAACACTGAACATGTAATTCTTAGGGTCAGTGGTAGGATGGTGAGAACCCACTAGCCCTATAAGAAACCACAGGGGCTCAGAAGGAATTGTTCCACCAGCTAAACAAATGCAACACATCATTGCAACATCTATGATCCAAGCACTGGCATCTGATTGACTACATCATTGTCCAGGCCCAGGATTGCAAAGATGTCCTCATTATTCAAGCCATGACTGGAAACGATGACTGCTGGACTGATCATCACCTCATGCACTCGATCTTGACCACACAAGCCCCTAAACAACGGCTGCAATGGAAATGATGTGGGCAGAAAGTTAACTTAGAGGCCCGCAAGGTTCCAACAAAGCATGACCCCTTCTGCCAATGCCTCAGCAAAAAATTGATAAATATCAAAGAAAGTCAACCGGAATTTGTCAGCAGCACCTGGGATGCCCTCAAATCTATCATCCTCAGTACCTGTGAAGACATGCTTGGGTTCTCTACCAGAGAACATCAGGACTGGTTTGATAAAAATCATCAGGAGATACAAGACTTGATCAATCAGAAACATAAGGCCTTTTGTGTCTTGCAGAATGACATCAGCTCTGTGCAAAAGAAGTCATCTCACCAATAAGCAAAGGCAGAGGTCCAAAAAAAGAATATGTGACATGAAGAACAGATGGTGGCTGGATAAATCAAATGAGATTTCAACTTCTTGCTGAATCTATGATATACATGGATTCTTTAACACCGTTAAAACAATTTATGGCCTATACCTCTGAGGGCCATCCTCCCCCGACATCTAAGGATGGAGGGGAGTTGATCAAAGAAATGGAAGCTGTCAACACATGCTGGAAGGAACACTTCATTAGAACTCCTCAATCAGGATTCTGCTGTTGATGACAGTGTCTTCACCTTCATCCCACACCAGATACAAACTCAGAATACCTCCAAACCTGGAAGAAGTGTGGAGAGCTATTAAGAAGATGGAGAATAACAAGGCATCTGGGGTCGATGGAATCCCTGCAGAAATTTACAAGCAGAAGAACTCACCTCACAGCTACATACTCTTGTTCTGAAAATCTGGATCCATGAGAAAATCCCAGATGAATTTAGATGCTATGATTGCGTGCGTCCCATATCTTGGAAGCCACGTCTCACAAACAGCTGATATTGATGAAGAAATCCAGTGCAGGCTCAAATGTGGAAGCTGAGCTTTTGGACATCTGATAAAGAGGGTGTCTGAAGATTGCGACATCAGAACCAAAACCAAACTCATGGTGTATAAAGCTGTTGTGATCCCCACCTAGAGTGACCAGATGTCCCGTTTTTAAAGGGACAGTCCCGTTTTTGGGGACTTTTTCTTATATAGGCACCTATTACCCCCCACCCCATCCCGTTTTTTCACAGTTCCTATCTGGTCACCCTATCCCCTACTGTATGGGGATGAAATGTGGACAACATGCAGGAGACATCTTAAAGCGCTGAAATAGTATCATCAATGCTTTATATGCAAGATTCTCCTAAATAAATGGGATGATAGCTGTATTAACATCAGCCAATATCACAAGCATTGAGACTATGATTATTTATCATCAACTTTGCAGGGCACGCCATGTCGTCCGGATGCCTGCTTTCACACTGCCAAAACAAGTCTTTTACTCTAAACTCAGCCAAGGGATATGCACAAGAGGAGGGTAGAAAAAAATAGTACAGGGACGTCATCAAGGCTAATATGAGGAAATGCAACATTGACAACAACTTGTGGGAATGTATAACCCAGGACCAACAACAATGGAGGACTTGCTTAAGGCAGAAAACTCAGCACTTTGAGAATCAAATGTCTACATATAACGGAAAAATGGAAGCAATAGAAAGAGCGTGCTATGGCCCGAACCACTACCCCAGGTTCACCTGCCCTGCTCGGAAATGCATGTCTGCAATGTGGCAGAGTCTGTGGCTACAGTATAGAGGCCTTATCAGCCATCAGCAGACCCACAGATAACTTAAAATGGTCAATCCATGAAAGACAATCATCCTTGACCTTGAGGGATTTCCAGTGATGACAACTCCATAAGTAGTCCAATTAAAATCAGTGGAAGTTGGGATGAAGGTGAAGACACTGTCATCAACAGCAGAATCCTGATTGAGGAGTTCTAATGAAGTACTTCGGAAGTTACTACTAAATTGGAGTAAGGGTATCAGAATCTGCCCCACATCATTATTCTGTGAGGACATTTTTTTTTAATGTGCTAATGCTAGTTTAATGTCCAATCCCTGATAAAAATCAGGTAGCCCCACTTGCTGTTATCAGTAAGAAAATCTAACTTTAAAGGTGGAAATACATGAAAAGTAGTACCAATTCTTTTAAACCAACTTTTTTTTTCTAAAATAGCTTTCCTTTAATATGTTGCATGTGTAAAACTTGGCCAATTTTTTTAATGCAACCTCAATGAAGTCAGTAGAGTTATGGAGGTAACTGAGGGCAGATTTTGCCCCAGTATGCAGTAGTGCCATATGTATAATGTTTTAATTTGTCTGAGTTTAGGAAGATGTGCACAGCTCACTACATGGCTCCACCACTTAAGAGGAATGTGATCATTTCAAATTTGTGCCAGTGAAACTTTATACCATCCCCAATGGATTTAGTATTATTCATTTTAGCAGCAAGGCAATGGGTTTTCATTTGAAAACCCATTGCTCATAACTCCAAAAAAATTCGTCATTCTGAGATATTTCCAATTCTTGGTCTTGGGCATAAATGAATCTGAAAGATTTGAGCAAAATCTTGCCAGTGCTCGAGTGATGTGAGAATGAAAATCCCAATGAATAAATATCAATCATAATATACAGGAAAAGTGTGATTCACATGGTTGAAGTTAGAAACTATCAAGCCTTCTCCTCCTCCAACATAGGTCTTAAATTCTGTCCAGTGGAATTGTCCAGGGCAGTTAGGCAATTTAGAAAAATTTCAGATTATTCTGCCTCAAATTAGGCTAAATTACAGAGTCCATAGCTACTCAGTGAGAGGAAAAACCAGAAAGATTTTTACAGAGCAAAACAAAAGTTCTAAGATTTCAGTTAAAGGAAAAGATGCATCCTTTGCTTTAATATTTATATTCATTAATATTGGTGGTTTGCAAGGGCAGGAAGTCAGAAGATTTGAATTCCTCCTAGCTGTGACCAAAATCATAGGTAAAAAGGGCCAGTGAGGCAGTAGTAGCTTCAAAATCAAAGGAGAAGATAAATATATCTATAGCATAGGTGCCTTTTTGCTTTTGTGCTTCATGTGGCTACTTCTTTTAAAAAAGATAGAAAAACAGAAGCAAACTGAAATCTGCTTCGCAATATAAAGTGCCTCAGGATAGTAAATCAGGGGTCTACTGTAAAAATACATTGGTTTTGTGGAATGCCCAAATGATATGTACAATGGTAAAGGGAAGATCACATAGACTCATAGACTTTAAGGTCAGAAGGGACCATTATGATCATCTGGTCTGAATATACTAGTTCTGAAACCAAAAGTTCCTCTACTGTGTGGCAGATGGTGAATTCTCCACCACCCAAGACATGACTTTGAAATGTTTTCCACAGTAATTTTAAGGTATTGTGCCAACTTTCAAATCTTCCCCTTTGGTTTCCATTCAGACACACACTGCAGATTTACACTTCAAATCCAAGTTGCCAACTATAGCAATACTTCTATTAAGGAAGTCACACGAAATCATATGTATGTGCTTACAGAACAGCCTACCCATGCATTAGTGTTAAATAAACAATTAAGTGAAAGCCCTAAAATAGCCTAGACTGAAATGACCTGTTCCCTGTTTTCCTGTTCCCATCATTTGAGGCAATAGAAGAAAATCATAAGTGCTTCATGATTTCTATCATCCCTGTACATGTATCTGGCAATTCATTGTGAGAGATTTTTGGATCAACTTGGTTTGCTTTTCATAAGAGTAATGGGTTAAAACCAGAGCCCTGGCCAAATTCCAACTAAGGCAATTACATCCTGCCTATCTGAATTGCCCAGCTACTTTCAGTTATATATAATAATCATTTTAATCATTTTCACTTTCAATCTGGTTGTAGTTATAGAACAGCTGATGCCTTGCACCCCAAAGGTTTCTGAGATGCAAAGGTGTTGTAAGGCTTATTAAATACTTTGATTAGTTTGAAGTGCCAAGTATATGTATTCACTTACATAAGACCTTCTTTATTAGTAGCATCTACCACAAGAACAAGGGAGACTGCTTGCGTAGCCACTGAAGCCACTTGGATGGCTTGTAATGAATATTCTGATTCCGCCCTGCTCCAAGAGACTCAAAACTATTCTAATTTCCATGACATGTGAATCTGGCCTTCAGAGCTGCAAATATTTTCCTGAAATAAATTTTAATTAAGTTTTTAAATTGTTAATATGGATATTTTTGAAAGAAAGAACCCCAGTGAGGAGTTATAAAAAAAGTGTATGATATTTATGTACATCGTGCCATTTGTGTGCATGATGTTTTACAGATATGAATAAAGACAAGGTTCCTGCCCCAAAGTATGAATGTAACCAATGGAAAGATTCCCAAATCAAGTGACATTGGATTAGGCCCTTACAATCTAAATTGGATAAAATAAAAAAAAGAGGGATGGAGGAGACAATGTAATATGAGTGTGAAGTGATAGAATCATTATAGAAATGTCATGCATCTCATCAGTTACAAAGAGTGCATCCCCAAATTATATTTTTATAATACAGGGAGTCCTCGGACTTACAACGCCTGATTTACGTCGGATGCCACTTACAACACTTTGCAATTGACTGCCTGTTTCGCCCCTACGACACTTGTTTCGCCCTTATGATGCTCAATTTGCATGAAGTTTGCTTGAAATCACATCCTGGTTGCGTTATACTGGTATGGAGCTGGAAGGGGTCGCTTCTGATTGTCTTCGAGGCAGCAGGATAGCTTGTTGCTGGGTAGGGTTGCTGGTTATTTTGGATTGGCTGAGCCTGGGGCCAGGAGCCAATCAGAAAGCTTGAATAGTGATTGGCTGAGGCTCAGCATGTGTGCCATTCTTCCTGGCTTTCTGAGCCTGTGTTGCCGGCATTCTGAGCAGCATATGTGAGTTTATATTTTTTTTGAATGGTGTTTACAAAATACAGTGTACAGTAAATACATTGATGTTGCAACATTAGTCATCTATAATTCATTTAGTACAAAAATCTGTGTTATTGTGGTGAAAATAGTGTATCAAGCCTTGGTTCAGGAACCAATCCCCCCTTCATCTTCATACCATTGATTCCTAAGGGAAAAGTAGTTTTGACTTACAGCACAATTCTGAGAAATGAATTCTGTCGTAAGTCCGAGGACTCCCTATAATGAAATCTAAATTGAGCTATTAGAGATGGAAAGTGACCTGGTATAAGCTAGGTTTAAAGGAGGGACAGGAAGATTGATTGGCTCATTGGATGGAAGAAGATGTTACACATGTAGGGAGGAGTATTTTAAAAAAAGTAGTCAGATGTCAGAGGCAGGGCTGGCTCCAGCATTTCTGCCGCCCCAAGCCAAAAAAAAAAAAAAAAAAGCCGCGATCGCAATCGCGACCGGCGGCGGCAATTGGGGGGGGGGGGAAGTAGGGTGACCAGATGTCCCGATTTTATAGGGACAGTCCCGATTTTTGGGTCTTTTTCTTATATAGGTTCCTATTACTCCCCACCCCCTGTCCTGATTTTTCACATTTACTGTCTGGTCACCCTAGGGGGAAGGAAGCCGCGATTGGCGGCGGCAGGTCCTTCACTCCTAGAGGGAGTGAGGGACCTGCCACCCCGAATTGCCGCAGGTGCTGCCCCTCTCCCTTGGCAGCCCCAAGCACCCGCTTGTTAAGCAGGTGCCTGGAGCTGGCCCTGGTCAGAGGAGATGAATGAAGCCAGGAGACAGATGGACCTGGAAGGGCACAGCATATGACAGGATGAGGAAAGAACCTGAGCAGTAGGAGAAAAGAGTTTGAATTTCTTGCAGAATGAAACAGAAGACAGAGAAGCGTTCTGAGAAGAAGTGTGACTTGGTGTGGCTGGCCAGTAAAGCACTTTAATTGCAGTTGAATGGGCTGGAGCCATGAGAGAAAAGGAGAAGGTTACAAAACTATGCGAGAGATAACAGGGACATGAACTCATGAGAGTGACAGGATTTGATAAGAGCCTGGATATGCATAAAGGACTGGGAGGACACAAACAACACCCAAGGCCGTAAGTTGGAGTGACTGAAGTTGTCACCAGAGATGGAGAAACGGTGGATGGGAAGATAAGTTCATTTTTAGACATGGTTAATTTTAGGAGGCAGTAGGACACTCATGAAGAGATATCCAAAAGATAGACAGTGATGAAAGATTGGACAGAGAAAGAGATGAGAAATAGAGATCTAGAATTGATAGTCTTTGACATAAAGGTAGTAAACAGAACTGATAAAGTCACCCAGGTTGGCTATTGAAGGAGAAAAGAAGGGATCAAAGATAGTCTACTGAGAAAAAACAACAACAAAAATAGGAAGGGGAAAAAAAGCAATGATGAATTAACGGTCAGTGAGGTAGGAAGAGAACCATATGAGGTCAGCGTCTCAGAAGCCAAAGAAAAGAGGACAGTCCAGAGCACAGATTAAGAATGATTATAGAGATGAGGCTCTTAGACTTGGCAAGAAAGAAGTAGTTCGTTACTTTGAGGGCTTATTTAGTGGAAGGCACCAAGAAAGAATACAAATCACCGGGAGTAGAGGGTACACTCAAGGAGGTTGGAAATGGAGCAGATAGAATATAGGGAATTTTTGAACTGCACAGAGAAGAAAGGGAAGAAGGTGGAGAATTCCTGCTGGATAATGCTAATTTTGCCTTTAAAGAAATTTGCAAGATCATCAACAGAGTGAGAAAAGAGGGAAGGAGGATTTTAGGATGGAATTAAAAAAATAGACAGGGACTGGACATACAAGAGTAGGTGAGGGAGAAGTAGGATGATCATACTATTCCTGGACAAATAATGTTAAAAGAAGACTCACAAAACATACAGTAAAGAAAGTCACTGGAGAATTTTTCCAGAGATATGGAATCAGAGAAGAAGCAAAGGAAACAGATCCTACCTGTACAGATCCTGTATTTTATTATCTTCCATCCTCTCCTTATTAGGACATAGGGAATCTCCATTTATAGATCCTCCCCTAAGGGATCTTCCCGTAAGGGATGTCCAAGCCACATGCTCCTCTGCACCCGTCAGCTTTCCCCCAGCCCTTAGTTTAAAAACTGCTCTACTACCTTTTTAATTTTAAGCGCCAGCAATCTGGTTCTATTTTCGTTTAGGTGGAGCCCATCCTTCCTGTATAGGCTCCCCCTTTCCCAAAAGTTTCCCCAGTTCCTAATAAATCTAAACTCCTCCTCCCTATGCCATCATCTCATCCATGCATTGAGATCCTGCAGTTCTGCCTGTCTAACTGGCCCTGCGCTTGGAACTGGAAGCATTTCAGAGAATGCTACCACGGAGTTCCTGGACTTCAATTTCTTACCTAGCCTAAATTTGTCTTCCAGGACCGCTCTCCGATCCTTCCCTATGTCATTGGTACCTCCATGTACCATGACCCCTAACTCCTCCTCAGAACTATACATAAGCCTATCTAGATGTCTCAAGAGATCCGCAATCTTCACAACAGGCAGACAAGTCACCATGCAGTTCTCCTGGTCATCGCAAACCCAGCTATGTTTCTAATGATCGAATCATCCATTACGAATATCTGTCTCTTCCTAATAACTGGAGTTCCCTCCCCTGGAGAGGTACCCTAAGTGCGAGAGGATACCACAATATCTGGAAGGAGGGTCCCAACTATGGGATCATTTCCCTCTGCTCTAGTTGGATGTTCTCCTTCCCTGAGGCTTTCATCTGCCTCAACAGCACAGAGGCTGTCACAGACAGGGGGTGGGACCATTCTACTGTATCACGGAAAGTCTCATTTATGTACCTCGGTCTCCCTTAGCTCCTCCAGCTCAGCCACCCTGGCCTCCAAAGCCCGTATGCGGTCTCTGAGGGCCAGGAGCTCTTTGCACTGAATGCACACATATACCACCTGCCCATAGGGCAGGTAATCATACATGCTACATTGGGTGCAATAAACTGAGTAGCCCTCACTCTGTTGCGGGACTTCTGCCTGCATTCGCTTTTCACTCCTGCAGCTGGTTCCTTTGTTGTTATTTTGTTTTTATCAGGGGATGTTTTTTAGCTTAAGTTTAAAGTTTAAGGACTGTTAAGTGTATGTAGCCCCCTCCCCTCATGCTCCCCCTGTAAACTCCCTCGCAACACTCCCATTAGCCGCTCCTGTTCGCTAGCTCCTCTGGTCACTTAGGACTGAAAGCGACCAGAGGAGCTAGAGAAATCAGCTAGAGATTTACCAAGTGGTCAAAATAAGCGCATAAGAACGGCCATGCTGGGTCATACCAAAGGTCCATCTAGCCCAGTATCCTGTCTTCTGGCAGTGGCCAATGCCAGGTGCTTCAAAGGGAATGAATAGAACATCCCCTGCTGCCCATTCCCTGCTGGGCAAAAGTGGTAGGAAACCAATCCCTTATGTGCAAAAATGCTTATAACAGACCAGCAAATGTAGAAATGCAAATTGTGTGCGTTCTCCCTGGAAGAGAGAGAAAAAATGGTGGTGCACAATTAGCACATGTTGAAAGGGCACAACCAAACCACGAGAGCCAAGGTTATAAAAGTTGTTAAATACACTGCTGAAAAGTGCAATGAAAAAGCGGTGGAAAGGCCTACCTAACCAGCTATGCTATGTGATAAAGAACAATACAGTGAGCAGAACTGTTAAAAATCAAGGAATTGATAACTGTTTTTAAACATGGCAAGTAAGACAGCTAAGTTCCAAATTACCGGATAATGGCAGACACATCACCAATGGATCTATTAGGTGTCTGGGAAGGAAAGAAAGAGGAGGTATTGTTTGAGATAATGTAGCTCCTTGATAAATGGAAATTCCCACAGGTTGTTAAATATTGGGGAGATGACGAATTAAAATGTCGATTTCTGAAAGCTAATTGTTATAGTATGCACTATACCTACACACAGTGGAATGTTACTGGAACTGGAACTTCAACTTCATGTCTAAAAGAAGGCTCAAGTACTTCACTACAACAGAGCCTGTAACAGAGAGGGTTCAGATACACATCATCCTGGACACACTGGGCCTCAAACAAGCACTAGGGAGGGCATTCTCCATTTGGGTCCTTGAACTTTGGAACTCACTTGCTTCATAGATCCGTACTAGCCCAAATTTGTTAAGGCTTCAGTGCGTGCCACATGAAGCTCACCATTTTTCCCCCCCTTGCTGTCCATGATTAGGTGAGTGTTGTGTGAGGCTGGAGAGTGGTGGCTGGGGACTCTGGGGACTTGATTAATTTCAACTATATTTATAAAAAGCAACAGAGGGTCCTGTGGCACCTTTAAGACTAACAGAAGTATTGGGAGCATAAGCTTTCGTGGGTAAGAACCTCACTTCTTCAGATGCAATTATATTTATGTTAGCACTGAGTTATGTCTTTTGAACTAGGGGAATTCATAGATCTGTTTATTTATTAATGTATTTTTCAAAAATCATCTAGGGTGCCCAAAGCATTGGATAGGTGCCCTCTCATTGTACTTTGTAAATAAAATAAATAAAAACTAACAAATCAATCAATAAAACATGTTGGTTACTTAGCAACTTATAGAATCTAGAAGTTTTATTTATTCTTATGATTGTCTCTTTTTTGTTTTGTTTTTCCTCCTTTGATTAATTTAGAAACACAAACTTGCTAAAAGAATCCTGAGTGTGTTTCAAGATTCTTGTGATCAACAATGTCTTCAGGCTTTTGCTGAGATGAGAACTACTCTGCTTGCAAGTGTTTTCTATATTTTTCTTCACTTCGGTGCGGGGAGGGGTCCTTATTTTTGCTCAAGGAAGAGGGAGATTCTTTTGAAAAAGAAGAAAATCGATGGAGTTAAAGACTGATCCCAAGATTAAATCACAACACTAGAGAGAACACCAGGACATCTGTAAAGTGGGAAATAGTTTTCTGCTCAAATGCACAGTAAGGTGGTTTTAGATACCTGTTTGTTGCACTTTGCTTTGAAAAGAATAACCCATCATTAGAAGAGACCCCTGCACAGCAAAAATTCAACAGTTTACTGTCTCAGCATGCATAATGACACTGAGTCTCCTAGCCAGAGGCTAAGGTATAATCTCCAAACTCTGTAAAACAGATATAGTAAGTATTACTAAGTCAAATAAAATACACCTCTACCCCAATATAACGCTGTCCTGGGGAGCCAAAAAATCTTACCGCATTATAGGTGAAAGAGTGTTATATCAAACTTGCTTTGATCCGCCGGAGCGTGCAGCCCCGCCCCGCCGGAGCGCTGCTTTACCGCGTTATATCAGAATTCATGTTATATCGGGTCACGTTATATCGGGGTAGAGGTGTATAGCCATGTATATATACTAGAGAAAAGGCAGTCTGTCTGTCTCTAGTGTTGGACTCTGGATTTGGAGTCTCTGAACTGGCAGGCTTTGAGTTTTGAATCAGTTTTGCGAGGATGGGACACATTTTCTGTCTTACACCTTCCTCATCAACCTATTCCCAGTTCCCTTGAAAGACATGCAAAAGCATCTGCACTGGGTAGAGCTACAGAATCAGCCCTTCCATTGTTACATTTCCTTCCCTAATTAACAAATTGAGGCAGGAGGACAGAAGAGGCTCAAAATCAACCCTGACCTGCTGACATTAATGCAAATCTTCCTGTCTTGGGGCATGGCAGAGGCAGTAAGCAGATGAAGAATATGGAAGATGAATGTAATAAACCCTTTGTAAGTGGAACTTGATGAATTATTAGTTGTGAATAAACTAGCTGATAGACATAGCACTTTTTTTCCTGTTTTGCTAATCACACGTGAACAGATTTTAATTTCTGCCAATTTGTCATGCTAAATATTCACTTTCACTTGTCTTCACTTTCAAGGCCCTTCACAACCTATCACCACCTTACCTATCATCTCTCATTCACTATTGAGAGGTCGACTCCAGCCTCCAGTCCTCCCAGGATGCCAGCTTCCATTGCCCACATGTCCCTCATGTCTGGGAGAAGCTCCCTGAAAACATCAGCAAAACTCACTCATTATCCTCCTTCAAAACCTTCCTTAAAACTCTTTTCTGCAAAGCCTACAAAAAACTTGATAACAGTTCAGCTGCTGACGCTACCATGCATCATGATGACCATATTTCCTTGTACTTGCCTGTCAGTCTATCTGTTGTCTCTCATTTTATACTAAGATTGGAAGCAATTTGGGGCAGGGACTGGTTTTTTTTTTTGTTCGGAGCTTTACAGCACCGAGCATGATGGGGTACCTAGCATGATTGGGACTGGGAATGCCTAGGCCCTATGATAATACAAATAATAAATCAGTAACAACTCACTGAATGTTCAGAGTGAAATTATTTCTCCTTATGGACCCAAGCCTCATTTGATGCACAGGATGGAGGCAGAAGGAAGAAGATACTGCTCTCTTATGTTAAGGGAATTGGAATGAGATCCAGGAGACCTGGGTTCCTGGCCCTGCCACAACTTCTTTTGTGATATAGGGAAAGAAAGCATGCAAGCAAGGGTTTGAGCTAAGGCTGCATCAGCCAATTTAATTCTGGCATTTCCTAATTACTCAATACTTGACTTTATAAGTGGATTGTTCTGTTAATGTAGTTTTTTACATGATATATATGGTTAGGTTGGACCTTTTCCTTAATAAGATGACTTATCACACCCCGGTTTTTGGACTATCTACCATCATGCCGCTTTGTGTAGATGAGTGCATGTGAGTCAGGAAAGAGAGCAATTCAGTATATTCTCAGGTTAGGAAGAGGAAGCAAACAAAAGAATCGGGGCTGCATTCAACAAATGAAACATGGCTCTATGTATCTGGAACACACGTACATCTGCCCCAGATATAAGGCTTGTCATTGTTGATACCCTACCCAAGAAGCACAGATTTGGAAAGCACTTTTCACAAGCAGACCACTGAGGCAAATAGAGAAAAAAATCAGCAGCCCTTTCATGCACAGTAATTTGCTAGCTTTTAAGGAATCAGCAAGTGATCTCCTTGACAAGAATATATAGTCTTAAGCCTAAGTGACTTTCTGTATACAAGCATTTGAGAACAGGAGTTGAAAACCTCCCTGAGGCATATAGATAGTCATTAGTTTTCCTTAGATAAAAATTCCACCCTATGTCTCAAAACACTGAAGAAAACAAACACTATTTACCACTTTTAACTTATCAGTGTTTACCTATAGATTCTGTACCCCATTTTTATTTCCTCATTTCATACAGCACTGTTGCTTAGGGTATGTCTACACTGGCAGAGTTACATTGCTGGCTGTTACAGCGCCGCTCAGAGAGTGCTGAAGGGAAACTACTGTTGTGTATTCACCCTGTCAGCTGCCTGCGCAATAGTGTGTTCACACTTGCAGCAGTATTCGGAGCGGTGCACTCTGGGGAGCTAACCCACAGAGCATATCTTCCTTTTCTGCCACTAAGAGTTGTGGGAAGGCGGAGGGGGTCGTGGGGCATCCTGGGTCCTGTACCAAAGCCCTGTGATGCATTGCTTTGCATACCAGCAATCCCTGTGCTTCTGTCCGCATTTGATGTCATCTTTTAACAGTTTGTGTGCTGCGCACTCTACCTCTTTGGGCTGCAGGAATGGATCCAGAACTGTTGACCAGTATGCTGTTCGCTCTGACCAACACATCACAAGTGAGAGTGGAGTTATTTCTTAAATTAGAAAGGCAAGAGGAATGCAACACTGATCTCACCACACATACTTGCTACATGAGATTGCTTGTGGCATTCACAGAGGTGCTGGCCACAGTGAAATGCTGCTTTTGGGCTCAGGAAACAAGCACTGAGTGGTGGGGTCACATCATGATGCACATCTGGGATGACAAGCAGTGGCTGCAGAACTTTCAAATGAGGAGAGCCGCATTCATGGGACTGTGTGATGCGCTTACCCCAGCCCTGTGGCGCAAGGACACAAGAATGAGAGCTGCCCTGCCATTGGAGAAGCGCATAGAGATTGCACTGTGGAAGCTGGCTACTCCAGACTGCTACCAATCGGTCGCTAACCAGTTCGGAGTGGGAAAGTCGACTGTTGAATTAATGTTGACGGAAGTGTGCAGGGCCATCCTGTTCCGAAAGACAGACTCTGGGCAACGTGCGTGACATTGTGGATGGCTTTGCACAAATGGGCTTCCCTAACTGTGGAGGGCCAATAGATGGCACGCATATTCCAATTCTGGAACCAGACAGAAGTACATTAATTGCAAGGGGTTTTTCTCAATGGTTCTCCAGGCGCTCGTGGATCACCGTGGGTGTTTCACAGACATTAACGCAGGCTGGTCCGGAAAGGTGCATGGACTGTTCAGGAAGCTGCAAGCAGGGACTTTTCCCCTATGGTGATCTTCCGGTCCGGGAAGAGTCAAAATGCCCAGTGTGATCCTGGGAGACCCCACCTACTGCTTAATGCCCTGGCTTATGAAGCCATACACGGGGCAACTTGACGGCACCAAGGAGCAGTTCAACAACAGGCTGAACAAGTGCAGAATGATTGTGGAGTGTGCTTTTGGCCATTTAAAGGCCTGCTGGTGCTGCCTCTATGGGAAGCTGGACATGGCTGATGACAACATTCCTATGGTTATAGCCGTGTGCTATATGCTCCACAATATTTGTGAAGGGAAGGGTGAAAGCTTCACTCAGGACTGGACCACAGAGGATCAGTGCCTAGAGGCTGAGTTTGAACAGACAGAGACCAGGGCTATTAGAGGGGCGCAGTGCGGGGCCATAAGGATCAGGGAAGCCGTGAGGCAGCAATTTGAAGCTGAAAGCCACTAATATTTGTTGCTATACTCGGGAGTGCAGTGCTTGTAATGCTAGGAGGTGATTGTGATTGGCGCAGACAATGAAATATGAAGGTTTAACATAATTGTCTGTTGCTTTGCAGAGCTCTGTTTGCTTTCAATTAATAGAGTAAAGATTGCTTTCAAACCAACACAATTGTTTTATTAAAAAACAAGTGGTGGAGAGAGTGAAACAAACAAACAAACCATTAGCAGTGAGGGGGATGGGGAAGGGAATGTCCCAGGAGAAGGTGGGGTCTCAGGACAGCTAAAGATTTGTGTATGTCCCGGGATTATATCCAACCTTCTCCTTTGGAGTACAATGCAGCGGGTACTGTACTTCAGCAGGACCAAACTGCAGAGGGATGGGTGTTGAGTGCAGTGGGTACTGGAAGTCCGCAGTGCTGGACTGTGAGGGGGGAGGAGTGGAATGCCGTGGGTATAGACTGGGAGCCAGGAGGTTGATAAGAATGTGTTGGCAGTGTCTGGGGGGCACATGGGAAAGAGTTTTGTGACAGCGGCTGCAGGGGAGGGCAGGCGCAGAGCTGCTCAGTTTGCAGAGCTAGTATCGCCTGGAACGTGTCTGCTTGGCGCTCCATAACGTTTAAGAACCGCACCATGGCTTCATTCTGGTGTGCGCGTTCTCCTTTCAGTCCCTCTTCTCGCTGTCGCACCTCTCCTTCAATTCCTGTTTCTCAACCACAGAGTGCATCATAACATCACGCAGGAAGTCCTCCTTAGTTGTTCTTTGCCGCTTTCTAATTCCGAGCAGCTGTTCAGCTGCTGATAACAAAGAGGGAGGCTGGGCTCCCAAGGTCATCTCTGTAAAGTTTAAATACAACATTTTACAGAAGCAGTATTGTTTGCAACACAGAACATTGATTCAGTGATTTAAAACACAGCCAGTACGCACACACTTGTCACTAATCGGCTGACCCCAGGAAAGCACACATGAGCCACAAGAACCCCAAAATGGTGAGCAGCCGCAGTGGCAGGGTAAATCACTCTTCCCGGACCCTGCTGTACGCTGGGCATGTGGCTCTTGGAGAGAGTCAGCACTGTAAGGGGGGCCTGATAATCATTCCTCTCCCCACACTTTCCACAGAATGTGATCATTATGGAAGATATCTCACTGCTGAGGGGGAGTAGGGAATCAAGGGATGGTCTTCTCCAAAACTGCAGCTTCCGCCCTGACCCCTATGTGGCTCGCCTGTGTGCAGCAATGGTCCCCGTCCCCTCCACAGTGGTGCAGGAAAGTTACTGTTAATGGAGCAAGAAACAAAGCAGTTCTGCCAAAGAACCTGCGGCAGCAGATTCCCCAGTATCTCCATGAGAGGTTCCTGGAGATCTGAGGCAGATTCCCGTGAAGTGAGGGAGTTAATCAACAGCCTGTTCCACCACTCAGACTAGGCATGTAGGGGGAGACAAGCCTGCTTTTTACAACCCTTCTACCCCCAACAATGTGTCCCGATCATGGCCCCTTTCTGTCATGCATCATGAAATCTGTCCGTAGGTATCATAATTCCTACAGCTGGAGCACAGCTGGGACTGGACAGCCTCCACTCCCCAAATGCTGATGAGGTCCAGCAGCTCAGCATTGCTCCAAGTGGAGGAATCGCCTGGTGCATGGCAAACAGGAAGGGGACTTTCAAAATTCCAAAGGAATGTACAGGATGGGGATGACGGTTGTCACCTGAAGGCAGAGCAGTAGAGTTCAAACCTATGACCTGAGAGGCGAGAACAGGCATTGTGGGACACCTCCCGGAGGCCAATCGCAGCACTGTAATTGACCAGGGTGTCTACACTGGCACTGCGGCACTGTACCCCCGGCACAGAAAGCTGTACATCTCTCGGAGGTTTTTTTTTTTTTTTTAAACAGTGCTGCAATAAGTGGCTTGGCAGTGTGCACACCTCAGCAGTTACAGAAAGCTGCTTTACTGTGCACAAACTTGCCACTGTAGGCAGGGCCTTAGTGACAGCTCAGGGAGCTCCAGTGGCTTTTCTGCATTCAGACTTTAAGAAGTTAACATTGGACTATAATTGCAAGCACTTTCCTTTCATTATCAGAAGGCATTTCCACTTACAAGAAAGTCTGCTACTGAAAAGGACAACTGTGGCCCCACAGGAGCCAACTGTTAACTGAGAGGGGAATTTTTTTTTTTTTTTTTTTAAAAAGCATGTTCCTATTTTGGAAGTGACTTTAAAAAAGTCTCTGTGGGTGTTTATTGCAGCTCCATGACACCTATATCAAAGGTGCTCCATTTTGCAAACAGTTACATGCTTGAGGTTCTAATTACCAATCCTGCACATTCAATTTGGCACCTGATAATCAAGGTGGGTTCTTTTTTGTGCATCATCACCAGTAAGAAAGATTCTGAAGCTAAAATTCTGCTCTCAGCAGTTTTAAATTATACCCTCAGTAACACCTGTGCAGCTAGGTATCTAGGTTTCCACAGGTGTAACTAATTACTTCTGTAATTAGAATTACTAAGCAACTCTGTTGAGGATTTATGCAACTAAATCAAATCCAGCTAATGCTTCTTAGCTGTGTTGGCTCTGAAGGGATAACAGGAGTGAAAACCATTTTTTAAATATGTAGTCACATAAGTAAGCAGATATGTCCCTAAGGGTGTACAGAAGGTACCATTTTTATGTACTCACTTTACAAACTAGGCTTGCACTTTGAAGCATTACGGATGTTTCACGTGTGAACAAAATACCACTAGCTCTGCCTTTACAGACACACCAACTCTCAGGAACTGATTGTGAGATTTGCGATTTCTGAGTTAAGTTAAGCCTCACTCATGATCTCACCATAGAACTCTCAAATGTCAGGATTTTTGTTATCAGTCGGGGCACAAATTTGTGTCCAGTCAACCAGGAATTACCTGGTAAATAGTAAACAAAGCAATGTGGTTTCTCCACCAGGCAGTTAATGGCAAAAGCACTTTGGAAGATTTTGGAATGAGAAGTCATTTACACATCAGATAAACAAAGCTATCAAGCTAATAAGGGGGCGGGAGAGGCAGCATGGCTACACCCCAGCAGGGAATCATAGAATATCAGGGTTGGAAGGGACCTCAGGAGGTCATCTAGTCTAACCCCCCCGCTCAAAGCAGGACCAATTCCCAACTAAATCATCCCAGCCAGGGCTTTGTCAAGCCTGACCTTAAAAACCTCTAAGAAAGGAGATTCCACCACCTCCCTAGGTAACCCATTCCGGTGCTTAAGAGAAACTTAATCTGAGATATAAAGAAGGAGGGGGTGCAAAACTCAAACAAGTAATTGAATCAGCTGGGGGGGGGGGGAAATCCTGTCATTTGAGAGTTCTCAAAGTGGGGCTTAATTTTACTTAGAAATCCTCTCAGCTGCCCCAGGTGCGGCCAGGGCTCCAACTGTCAGTCCTGTCTGGCTGCTCTCCTGCCAACCTGGGAAGTGGGAGGGGAACCCTGCTGCAACTCGCCTTCCAGGCCTGGGGAGGGTGAAGAACCCTAAGGAGCAGAGGTAAGGCTGGGGGCTGAGATGAGGAGGGTGAGGGCTGATGGAGTGGGAGGCTGTATTGATGGTGACTTCCGAGCAGATGGGGTGAATGCTGGGAGGGTGAGCTGAGGGCAGTGGGGGTCGACGGGGTAGTGGAGCTGCACTGATAGGGTGGTGATGATGGAGGCTGGGGGACTGAACTGGAGGGGGACTAAATTGAGGGGGTTTGATGGGGAGAGAAATGATGGGGAACTGGGGGACAGGATTAATTGTTGGGCAGAGATTGGCAGATGTGGGGGTGAGAGCTCCTGCAGCAGGGGCCAAAATCATGTTATCCAGTATGTGGGAGAGCGGGCTACACTAATTGTCACATGCCTAGGGATGGGCAGGGGGGGGTTCAAAAATCAAGAGACTGACTGACTAAATAAATAAACATATATACACACACATTTTTTAAATGTCATGATTTTTGGGAATCCGACCCATGATTTTTCATCTCTTGAAGTCGGCAATAGTGCTTTATAACTTGCTCCAAACCCAAATACTTAAATTTGTAGCATATATTTAAAACTTCCTTGGCTCATTTTAATATGCACTGTTAAAATAAGAACTTTTGCTTGAGTTCTAGGTTATCATCTCTGTTGGTCAGAGTTACTCTTCCATCCCACAGATTGTCTGGTAGTACTCTAGGTAGGTTTAAAACTGCTTCATCTTGGCCTTCAATAAAATCTGCACCTATTGAAGACAGTATGAGATTTTAAGAAAACTTTGACTTTACATTTCAGGGTTTCTTAGCAAGCAAGGTAGAAGACAAGACAAAATCCACTTAAGTTTCCAGATACTGCTAACACAAATAAGGCGAGACATCTTCTACTGGGGTCAAGATGACTCAGGAATGGGACACTGAATTCTTCTGGATGAGGTCTATAGTTAGCAATAGCACAGCTGTGGTAGATTCAACAAGTAGATTTGAGCTGTCCTTTTTATTGTTCCCTGAGCAATGGGAACACTCAGATCAGCTTTGATCAAAGGAGTCACAATTCAATGAATAGCAACTGCAGAAAAACAAAATCAGCAGCCTGTATAATATGAACTACACACAGCACCACAGATTCTTGTGCCTTTGAAAGCAAAAAGTGCTTTGAGAATATGTTCATTTGCCTTTGGGCAACATGTTTCTCTCAGTAACAGAGGGTGAACTTCCAATTGTTCACAGTGGCTGTTTTGAAAGAGAAAGGGGGGGAGGGGAGGGAAATCTGTGATGTTTCCAGTTGTTGGTTGTCCAGAGGCCAGTCTCATGAGTAATGGGTGAAGCATCTGAGTCTGTTAATCAGAAATGAATACATTCAGTCTGCTGAACAAATGATATGCTATATTTTTGAAGGGGATTATGACAAGGCAGTTAGTGGGCTGGCTGTTTGTACTAGGAGGAAACTGCAAACTGAGAAATCCAACCATCCTAAAATAAAGGTTTCTATCAACCAGAGCTCAGGCTGAAAAAGAGGCATGAACTTCCTCACTGTATCCTTCTGTCAGCTGGGTCCATTGCCTTCAAAAGGAGTTGAGGGCTCTCAGAACCTCTCAAAGCAAGTATCTTTCCAAGATCAGACTGCAAGCAAGACCATTAAAAACACCCATCTAGATTCTTCAAGCTTTCAGCAGTGACAAACAGTTCTCTTCCTGCTGGATTTTTTATGTTCACCCTCTGGTAACACAGCTGCTTACTGGCAGTTACCCTTGACAGCCGATAGGGTTTCCTAAGGGGAATGCTGACAGCCTAATTGCCAGCACCTGTGGTGCCTTTGGTTGTCTGAGCCAGAATTTTAAGCCTTGTCTTGCCATATCCTTTGCAGGGTTCCTTCGTTCTGTCATAGGGGTCCAATTACTTTTGTTGAAATGACATGGCGTGCAGCAAAATACTAAATTCTTCTGCAATGAGCATATCTAATAAGCAATCCAGGGGTTAAGGAGCAAGACATTTGAAAAATGTACAGCCTGAGTTTGTTTTAAGTATAGAGTTAAAAAATAAATATATAACAAGGCTTAAGTCTTTCCAAAACCATGGAGGACACATACTAAGAAAGGGAGGGGAGAATCATGTGCACAACTTCTGCTAATTTTCTTCTAAATATAAAGGGCCTGGTTTTCAGAAGTACTGAGCACCCACAACTCTAGCTGAAGTCTCAGGAGTTTCAGATGCTCTGCAGTTCTAAAAGTCAGGCTCTGAATGATTTCTTTGAATACTATTTGACTTTTTTTTGTTTGTTTTGTTCTCCAGTGATTTTCAAACTGATCCCGATTCCTGTAAATGTTTTTGCTATGTCCACCACTTTAAGGAAACAATTTTCCGCCTATGATTTGTTAGTGAACTACTCACTTGAACTATTTGCTATAGGCAATTGGTCAAAGTCACAAGCTATTTTTGTTACCTAATTTGATGACAGACTTAGCTAGAGAATAATGGATGCTGAATACTATATAGGTAGTAACAAAATGAATTCTGTACAAAATCTCACAGAAACAAATTTGAATGCAAAAGATAACATGTCAGAATAGGAACAGTTTTATAAAGAGGTCTCAATTGTTCAAATTCTTAAGAATAATTAATATGAGTTCATGAATAATAGTGAAAAACTCAGCATTTTTATTTGTAAAAATATTCTTTATTGTCGGCTCTACCTGTTGATACAGCAATAGTTACATTCTGAATATTATGTAGTTAAAAAGGCAGAATAAAACTTAGATTCATTTAGTGCCTGATCCAATTTGCACGGGCAATGAATAGTCTCCAACTGACTTTGATCGACACGGTTCAGGCCTTCAATATCCAACAGAAAATTTTAGAATGCAAGGTGCCCAGGATTATAAAGCACTCATACAATTATGGACACTCAATTCACATCTAGCTAATTATCTACTAGTATACGGATACCTTACAGCTTATATGTGATGTTTTACTTACACTTAGAGAGAGTGCAACACTGATTTCTTTATTCAGAAAGAAACAAGGAGACATTGACAGAAAGACACAGGTAGCTGATACATAAGTACATCTATTGAAACTGCCAGGTACTTCAAGTTGCATTCATTGTAACCATGATCGCATTACAGAGTTACCAAAAACCAAATGTAGAGTTTTTTTCCTGCTGGTGTTAAAGCAGACTGGAACTTTGACAACCCAGAGATTATCCAGATTCCTTGGCCTTTTCCACTGATTTTGTTTAACAGTGTTATTGGTTTGTTGTTGTGGGGGCAACAAACCTAACTAGTTGGAGCAAAAAAGAATTTGTTTCCAGACTGAGCTGGATAAATGTATAAAGGGGATGGTATGATGAGGTTGCCTACAATGACATATGGCTAAAGTGAAGATTGTGACTTTTACTAAAAATAATCATGACAAACAGATTGCAGTCAGTAAACAAAAATTCATGGCAGCCATAATCTTTGTCTTTTACTAAAAATAATGGGGACAGGGGAGAAAGGAAGCTGATGGGAGGATTACTGAAGCTCGAGCCCTGGGGGAAGGGGAGAGAAGAGAGACCAAGCCCCACTGCATCGTGGGGAGTAGGCCCAGCACCTGGCGCGGTGGCAACTGAGCTCCGGGGTCCCTGCCACCCGTGGCAGCTTGGAGATCTGGGGAGCCCCCATGTCCTGCAGTGCCTAGGGGCTCCAGGGTCCCACTACCACATGCGGCAGCTCGGAGATCCAGGGCCCCCCCACGAGCTGACATTTTCAGCCCCGCCACCCCAAGGGATGAAGGGAAAAATGTCATGGAGGTCTCTGAAAATCATGGAATCTGTGACTTCCGGGACCTCTGTGGCATAATCTTATCTTTACATATGGCCCATCTACAACTGCTATTAGCAAATATTTCCAATGGCCAGAGATGGGACACAAGATGAGAAGACACTGAGTTACTACAGAAAATTCTTTCCCAGATGTCTGGCTGGTGGGTCTTGCCCACCTGCTCAGCATCTAACTGACTGTCCATATTTGGAGTCAGGAAGGAATTTTGCCCCAAGTTAGATTGGCAGAGAGTCTGAAGGTGTTTTGCCTTCCTCTGCGGCATGGGGCACTGATCACTTGCTGGTTTGAACTAGAGTAAACAGTGGATTCTCTGTAACTTGAAGTCCTTAAATCAGTATTTGAGGACTTCATTAATTCAGAGGTCATGGACCTGTTGCAGGAATAGGTGGTTGAAGTTCTGTGACCTTCAATGTGCAGGAGGTCAGACTAGTTGATCATGATGGCTTCTTCTGCCCATAAAGTCTCTGAGTTTGTTTTTAGTTTGAACACTTCTTTGATATGTCTACTAATGCTGTGAACACAAGGAGCCAGAGACAGGAAATAAAACAGACATGCTTAAATGTGAGAGTCAAATCTGAAGGAAGGGATTTTCTATATGTAACACACTTCTATAACTCAGTAAACACTGGATACAAATTTTTACATTACTGAATGACTGAGAAACTCTTATTGTTCAGAACTGAGAGTTTTTAAAGTTTTAAAACATTAATTGCTGCTTTTACTGGGGTATATTTCACACAAACATATCTACAGAATTAGTTGCAAGGTTTCATTTGCTGAAGAATGATACAGTGGCAGTGGTATGCACAAAATAATAAAATACAGTATCTTTGAAAGGTCAACTCCAACGTAGTATTTGACATTCTCGGGAGTCTATCAATATCCTCTCTGGAAGAAGGCACCCTCGTTACAAACTATTTTTATCCAACCCACTGAGTTTATTTTCTATATCCTTCCCACTGTCAACCTCCAGAAATTACATACTGACTATATCTGCTGGCATTTTTCTGGAAGATTGAAATGATCAATCACATGGATTTTGAAAACATAATACTAGCTTGCATTCAGATAGCTCATCTCATTGCAACGGAACCCAAAACTCTTTACAAATGTGATGTAATGGAATATATACTCCACCACCACTGAAATGCAGTCAATTCCAGAATAGAATGCACCAACTGTCTAAAATTCCACAACACTCTACCCAACAGTTTAGGACAGGAAGTAAAGAATACCTTATCCAGTTGAAACTGCAGGCAAAATTTAAGGCAGCAGAATGAAAGTCAGTTGAGCTGCGTACATTTAAACAAAACAAAAAAGTTTGAAACTTGAGCCACATTCACATAATTTCAGGAACCTTTGTTTGAATCTAACCAATTTTGAGCAAACCTGGGACATGTGAAATACAGTGGTCAACAAAACAATGTGGGAATTAGGCAGTCAGATCAATTTTCTTTCTAAGTTCATCTTGTGCCCTGACCCCACATTAGTGGATCCCAATGAAAGATCTGAGCCTTCTGTTTCCTTTTCCCCCCTTCACCTGTAACTTGTCTTAATTTAGGCCCCAATCTTTAAATACAGTTTTCCAGTCTAGAGCTTTGTGCCCATCTAGATGGTCTCCATGTGGGAATCTTGGTGTTATACCCTAAAAAACAACCTCAAAATGAGATATTTTAGGGTTTCACTAATCCCTCTTTGGGACTAATGCTCCAAATGAACCCTGCTCTTAATTTACATGAAAACCAACAGGATGGTTTAGGTTTTTTAAATATTTTCTTACAGATTTTTTGAGACTACAAATAGAAAAAACATGCCTGCAGTAAGGCAGTGAAGGAAAAGATAGTCTGCAGATACCAAATAGTCACATAAAGAGAATATATAAAGGTAAAGGCAAAGAACACGTAGTGTATGAAATGCTCAGTGGGAGCTAAGTATGAGCAGTGACTGCAAGTTTGGGCCCACTGTAATCATTTGGCCAAGTTATATGCATGCAACAGTTTGAACCTTTCTTCAGGAGTCAATTCTTCCAGATATTTCATCGCTTTTGGAGCAGAATTCCTAATTTGTCACCTTTCTAGGGTGACCAGACAGCAAGTGTGAAAAATCAGGACAGGAGGTGGGAGGGTAACAGGAGCCTATACAAGAAAGAGACCCACAAATCAGGACTGTCCCTATAAAATTGGGACATCCGGTCACCCTACATCTTTCAGACAGAGGTTGTGTTACACTGGAACTCCCACTTGTGGCCAGACCTAGCATTGCAGCTCTCTGCCTCCTTCTCTCCCCTGCCTCCTCTGGATCTTGAGCAGGGACTTCTCAAACTCCTCATTTCCATAACACCCTTGTAGGGCTCATTTATTAAAATGAACATCAAGTTTTGCAAGTCCTAAAATAAAGTACTGCGAGTCCAAACCCGACATCTAATGGACTAGAAATCAAACAGAGGATCTTCTGCCACCACCACCCTCTGTGTCAGTCTTGAATTTCCATGCCAGGTCTTTTACTAAACACACACGAAAATCTAAATTCAACCCCCCCCCCCCCCCCACTGGGCCCCTTCTGAATGCTCTGTGCTCCTAACTCCCAGGCCTTGCAGTGTCCTTCCCTGCAGTTTTAAATGCCTTCCAGGAGGCCCTTTTTCCCAGAAGCTTCCCTCTCCAGGGAGATTCTGGTAGCCTCTTCTAGGGACTTTTCTTCTTCCCATTCCCCTCTCCTTGCTGACAGCCTGGCCCTTTGGAGGGAACACCTATCTACATCTCAGCTGTGTCTGGTTAATGAACAGGGCTGACTGGCTGGCCCCAGGTCCCTGACCCTTAAATGGGAAGACCACCCTGTTACAAGAGCCCAACATTCTAGGAGGAGTGTCCCCATTGCCGTGTATACAGCTACTATCATCCACTTGGTGGTATGTTATTTCTCTATATATCTAATCCCATACATTACTGATTTCCCCTCTTCTTCCATATCTTATTCCACCTTTACATCTCAACTTGTGTCCACTATCAACCTTAGCTGCTTTCCTGCATTACTGATTTGCAAGTAATCCCATTCCACCTGTAACCCTTCTGCTCATCTGAGTTGGCAGCAACAAGGGCCGGGTTCAGTATCTAGGGGTTCCATTTCAATAACAATGCAAAACCGGCTCGAGTCCCCACCCAGTGACCTGGGACAATTACATACCACCCCTAGGGCACCTCTAAAAGGCAATACTTCCCCTCTCGCAAGCATGGAGTCTGAGTGTAGCAAAATCCTTTTAATAAAGGAGGGAAACAATGCGGCATTATGTTGGGGAAACACCACAAACAAGATTCATAACACAAACCGTGAGCAAAAGACCCACCCCCAAGTAAGTTTGGCAGTGTCCTTTTCCCCACAGGGTCTTAAGTCCAACACTCCAAAAGTCTCTGTCCCTGGTCAGTGCAGCCCCAGAGTTCAAAAGTTTATCTGCAGAGTTTTACCTCCCAGCCAGGGTGGAAATGTGGGGGAGGGGCGCAGGGGTGTTAAGGGGCACCTTACATGGTCCGAGGCTGACTGCCTCTGTGGGGCTCTGCTGCAGCCTTCACCATGAGCCGCTCCACCAGCCACTCCACTCCAGCCATCCCGTGAACTTCTCCAGCTGTTCCGCGAACTGCTCTGCTCCACCAGCCACTCCACTCTACCAGCCATCCCACGAGCCGCTCCAGCCATCCCACAAACATGCTCTACTCTGCCAGCTGCTCTGCGATATATCTTCAGCCCTCCCTCCCCCCAAAGCTCTTAGTAATTTTAGCTCTTTAGTGATTTCAGCTTGTAGTAGGAGTCTCTCAGTGCTGGTGCACCATTGGTCCAAAGTGAATTCAGCTCAGCAGCCTGTAACTAGACTCCTAATAGAATCAAAATTAGCTCTGATATAAGTGGGGAGACCATCAGGTACACATACCAGTCCCCAGCCTCTTAATTCACTGGGTTTTGGAACCCATGTCCCTTGTCTAGCAAGTGCCACTTAGTTGATGGCGAGTCCCTCTGTCATAAAACAGTTCCATTGTCCTTGATTCACATAATCAGGGTAACAACACTTAATTCTTCCTGCCCCAATAAACAGAGAAACTGGGGATCCCACAGCTGCCAAAGTGACCATTTGGGCTGCTTTGGGCTCATGCTAGGCGGGGTGGGTGTGTCTATGCAAACAAGATCAGCCCCTGAAGTTCTTTTCCACAACTCACCACAATCCACCACCAGATATCAGGTTAGAGCTCATCCTGACTCTGCTTACATCTTCCCCCCAGCCGAGAATTTGTCGTCCCGACAAATCACATTCCCTATTATACCAACTCACTGGTCCCCTCCAAAGGGCCTCAGATTAGCACACAGGCTTGTGGAAGCTAAAGTGGGCTAATGTATTGGCTCCTCACTAGTCACCCCAGGTGCATCATAAATTAACCGTTTTACTGGTCTTATTCTCAATAGACGAGACAGGGTAATCTCTGTTGCCATGGTAGGGGTGACATCCTCTTGAGCGACGGATGGAGAGGGACCCTTGGCTATTGGCATAGAACTAGAAATGCAGGGGCCTAACAGTGGAGGGTCCAAGTTCCCCAGGACATCCACCACCAGATATCAGGTTAGAGCTCATCCTGACTCTGCTTACACACCAAAACTCTGGGCTTCAGGTTACTTTCTCCAGCTATGTTCTCTTGTACTTTCCAGGCTAAATTTCAATTTATTTCCTGCTTTCCCAATTTAGAATAATGATTTAATGTACATGCTTTATTGCCTCCCCGCCTCCCACTACACACCCACACCCACCTCTTCCCAGATCATTAGAGATGTTAAAAGAGACTCGGTTTAACACCAGAGCCTGCAGAACTCAGGGGTCACTTCCCTTCCCCTCAGTACATTGACATTTAACTTCATTACCCTTTGTTTATGGTATTTCCACCAGTTCTCAGTCCATATGACAGGACTCAAATCCAAGTCAATTTAAATTAATTTTCTGAAGTAAGATTCCTGTGTACTTTGGCAACTACAATTTAAAGTTTTCCTACTGAGAACAAGTATTTCTTATACTCTGTCTTCAAAAGAGCCTTATATGTAACCTACAACCATTTCTCTCTGCACAATACAAGAGCATCATGTACTTGATTCAGTAAGGTACTTAAGCATGTGTCTAACTTTAAGCATATGAGTAGTCACAAGCATTGAAACCAATGGGAATAATTACATGCTTGAAGTTTGGCATATATCTAAATTTCTTGTTGAACTGGGACTCAAATCCACTGCAAAAGAGCTACAGAGGATGGAGCAAGATTTGTCTCTGAATGCTGAATAATGCAAACACAGAATCACAAATAAAAAAGTTATCTTCACCTTGCTGGTGTTTATGGTGTAAAATTATTTGTGCATATTCAGATGGAATGCCAGTTATTTTGGAAAATGTATGTGAATCCAAAAGTTTCCCAGACTTTAGAACAATGGGATTATTCATCTGAAAATCTGTACCAGAAGCATGTTATTCATTATAGCCTATTAGTCTTTCATGACCCTGTTACCTAGAAAGTTTCAGGGTACAGAAGCAATCCTGTTTAGATTGGAAATTCATTGTGGTGAGGACTGTATTCCTATCTATACCACATTTAGCACATTGGGCATGACCTCAAATACAACCTCAGCGATAACAGTGTGATTTAAATAACCAATCACAAACACCATGAGAAAAGAAGCATGGCAAGTTCATGCTCCCTATATGATGAAAAAGATTTGTCCAATCTACTTTCTAAATACCTACAAACAACAAAAATATATTTGCAGACAGCAGAATTGATTCACAAATAAGTCACAAACGGAATAATATTTGCAACAAGAAATGTGACCAGCTCAACCCTAGACATACAGCATGTGAATAATAACGCTGAGTACTGTGCAGTCCACAGACAGAATGCCAGTGGCAAATCGCAGAGACTTACAGAGTGTTCAGCTGCTTCAATTTCTTAAACGTGTCTTCTGGGATTTCTCGTATTCTGTTAAACCGCAAATCCCTGGAAAAGAAAGAATTGGAAATTTAAAATTAATCATTCTGACTTCCTTCCCATCACTGCTAAGTGTTGGGGGGGTTCATTTTAATATGTGAAGCTAATGCATCTCTACACCCTTCTCTTACACATGTGACAGATCACAGAATTCCAGTAAATGGAGAACAAAGGGAGAAACAATGGCAATTGACAGTAATTCCATGACCACACACAAGTCATTTCAAATCACCAGCTTTCTACTCTTCATCGGGTGAACACCCTGCCCCTCTACAGGAACTTAAATGGATGGGCAGAGCTACTGCCATGGTACCATTTGCAAACAAAGTCCCTTTAATATTACACTCTTCAGAAACAATTCCTCTGAATCTGGGCAATCCTTACCAGGAGAAAGTAAGAACAACACGACTCAGCCTCACCATATGCCTGTTGGTTCAGGCCACCGCACTGGCCACCTGCTGTTTGACATAACAAATAAATTCATCATAGCTTCTGTGCCAGTTTCATAGAGATTACAAAAGAAAGCATGGAATACTTATACTGTATGCATACTGGTAACTGCGGTTCAAACTACTGGACACACACCTGCAAAATAAAGAACTAGCTCACTTAAAACAGGAAGTTGCATGTATCTGTTGACAAACTCTACTAAATTTCCTTTAGAGAGATCACCATTCGTTATGGTTTCCCATAAACTCAGTTCAGCAGAAGACTCATGATTTCATACTAGTTATTATTAGACTAAAATTACTAGAAAACCTGCTGAAACAGCCACTTCTGGTTAAAAGAAATGTCTGGTTTAGAATAAGCTCCAAGGTGTCTCATTTTAACTCTAATTTAGTTTGAAGGAGAACATTTTGGGTTAATTTGTAAAGGACATTACTGGTTTACAATAAAAATACAAGGTTCAAATACCAAAGTGATTAAAGGGAATTGCAAATGGATGGATGAATTTAATGTACCTAGGTTCTAAAATGTTTCCTTTATACTGCTCCCCAAAAAGTCATACCTGTACTTTTTCCTTAACACTAATCACCTCACATATTTACTTCTTTCTACTCTGAAGAGATGAGCCTGATGGATGAGCAGACTAGACCTAGAGGATTAGTGTAGAAGAGCAGACTCACCCCTGCAGCACCTCCTGCTGGTCCTTCAGGGAATTAGCTCAATTTCCAGCCTGGAGCACCCTCTGCAGGCCAGTAATCCGCCTTATCACTGGTCCCATGTCCCTCCTAGGACCCCGCTGTCCCTTTAACTGGGTCTCCCCCTCCCAGGGGAACCCCCACCCTCTATGCCCAACTTGCCTCAGTATCAGGCTACTGCCAGTTTTCATCTAGCCCCACGCCCAGGGGCAGACTGCAATATCAGCCTACTCATCACTGGCAAGGGTGGGTTTGGAGCTGCTGCTTTGGCCTATCCCTGGGTTGCCCTCTGCAACCCCCAGTACCCCTGGGCCTTCTACTAGCCTGGGGCTTTCCAGGCCGGAGCTCCCCAGCTCCTCGGCCCTGCTCCACCCAGGTACTCTATATCTCAGCTCCCTGCAGCCAGGCCCTTCTCTCTCTTTCTGATTGCAGAGAGAGACTGTTGAGCTTTTGGCTGCCCTGGCCTTTATAGGGCCAGCTGAGTCTGTTTGGGGCGTGGCCCCAGCTGCAGCCACTTTCCCCAATCAGCTCAGCCTAAAAGCTGCTTTCTCCAGCCACAGCCCCCTCCCAAGGCTGTTTTTAACCCCTCTGGACCGGCGCAGGGTGACCACCCAGCTACAATTAGAAAAAAGGCTCTGGCTGAGCATGAAAACAGAAATTGAATAGCTCCATAAGGGAATTCTCCCCTCGTAAGAGAGATTATGTCTGGGTCTCTCATTTTCTTAGTGTTCATTCTTTATTTTTTTTTATAGGGGTGAGCTCTTTACTTGGCTGCTACGTGCGGGTTGTTAAATCTCAAGAGAGCCTACTCAGCCAACTCCTAAACATGGCCCAGTTCTCAATGACTGGGCAGATGCTGCAAATTTTTCTGGATAAAAGTGAAAAAGTCCTATATATTTTAATAGTCATTTTAGCCATCTTAATATTTTCATGAGTACTCCCATTTACTGTCCAGGGACACACTACTTTTTAAGGTTGGAAGTATGCAAAAAAGTAACAAAATATGCAATTAATTATATGACATTTCATTTCAACTTGTGATAAGAAATCTAGGTGTATTTTGAGGCTAGGTGTAAGAGGAGGCTTCCTTTGTGAGTAATTCCAGTTATCAATCCAAACCTTCAGCTTGTATTTTCTCTGCTTATTGTATTTAATGAAACTCAGAATGCCAAGATTATCTCATCAAACAATAAAAAAAAATGGCCTTTGATGCACATAAACATTTTGTTAAATGCTATGAGACTGCTTTCTCTCTTTTGTCGTACAATACAATGGTTCAATAAACACCTACAGCATGGAAATATAGACAAGCCAACCTTCTGGTTCCCAGACAATGCACTGTCTTTCTCCATGCTCCAACAACTTTTACCAAAACAATCACAACCAACAGTGAGAAGCAATTGGGACTGTTGCTATTTTAGTGACACATTGCACCTAAATCATACACTAGAAAAACAAAGTTAACTCCCCTTGATGGATTAAATGTATATTTGTACATACGGAATTATGGGAAAACTTTCCCCTCTGATGCTTTCACTGTGCCTCTCAGTGAAGAAGGCCACTAAATCATGCCTCTTTTATTCCCTTACTCCAAGGAGTATCATTATGACAGTAGACTTAACTTTGAATATTTTGGCTTGTGTTAGTTTGTGCCATAACCTGAGCGCATTTAAAATCTAGCTTTTTGCAGACAGTATGCTTATTCTATTAGAAACTCAAGTACTTCCCTAAGTCTGTAGCTTATACTGTTTTGAATTGCCTTGCATTTATTCATACACTTACCTGTCTCTCAGGGAATGTTAATAATTTAGCTAACACCATCTAAATTGTGCATGTTCATTTTACTTTTTCCTCACATCCACCAATGCCTCTGACTTTCCTCTCTAGGATATAGTACATCCTGGAAGAGAATTCCAACTCATTTATCAAAGGCAAAGAAAAGTGATACTCATTTCCCTTCTATTTTTTCCTCATCTACAAAAATGCAGACATTTGAAAGATCATCCCATTATCCAACTGCTACTGGAATAGCTAACATCTACAGACTTATGCCAGATCTGGCTGATCCTAATCAGTTGGCAGAGTGAGCTCCCTTCTGTAAATGAGACACTAGCTTACACTGTTTCTAAACATTTGTAGTTAGCATTTTTGTATTTGTCAGTTTGTGAAGCTCATGCAAATATCCTTTTTGCGTAAGTGAAATGTTTAGATGATTGCTTCATGTTTATTTGCCACAGGAGAATATATGGTAGTTGGAAAGCCCATAAAAATGTACATATAATTATAATATTCTAAAGCTGTGCCTTGTTACATTTGCTCTAGTTTTCATTGCAAAATGCATTACTAATCTAAAAAGGAAAACTAAACCTTTCATGGATACAAGATTCTAGATGAAAAATACTTCAGCCTAAAGTTTTCTACTTTCTTTAGCCTGCAATGGCCAGCCATTTCCAGGATATGTCACTGCAGAATATTCATCCTTTCAAATACATGACATTTTATGAAGTCAGTCAAATAAAAGACTGCTTATTCCACAAATGTGCACTCTTTTCTCTCACAAAGGACACCCTTGCCTCTCATCCCTCAACCTCTAGCTAAGGAAGACTAATGGATAATTTTTTTCAAGATGTCCGCTTCACCCCTTAGGCTGGCCACCAAGGTTGCTATTTCTTCTTCGCACTATCTCTCAAGCAAAGCAGAATGCACAGCCACCTCCCTGCCAGGTGGGAGAGGAGATGAGATTTTAGTAAGGAATCTCCATATTCATTTCATATGAAATCATTCTTTTGCCATGATCCATGGAGAAACACATCAGTTTTGCATATCTGGAAGTGGTGTCTTGTACAAATTTAGAAGTACTTAATCTGAAACATGTTTGGTAAAATATATATCTCTGATGCAAAGGATGGCTTCATTTTCCATTCCCAATGAAGTCCTCAATTTGTCAGTTTCAGGAGACAAGAATGATTTCAGAAACCTGTATCGTTTATACAATGATCGTTTTTACTTAGAAGTTGGTATGAGACATAAGATCGCTTTGCACTTCTCACCCTCAGAGCATTCTCCATTTTATCCCTCTATCTGCTCCTTACATCAAAATATCATGTAAAACCTGTCATTTTAGCCATAGGAGGGCTATATGCTAGTCCAGGGATAGGCAACCTTTCAAAAGTGGTGTGCCGAATCTTCATTTATTCACTTTAATTTAAGGTTTTGCGTGCCGGTAATACGTGTTAATGTTTTTTAGAAGGTCTCTCTCTATAAATCTGGGGGCTGTGTGGAGGTGCAGGGCAGAAGGCTGGATGTTGTGGGGACCTGAGGTCAGGGCAGAGGGCTGGGGGGGTGTTGGGGGTGACTTGAGGTCAGGGCAGAGGGCTGGGGAGGCGTGGAGATGCAGGGCAGAAGGCTGGGGTGCTCGGCTCGTGGGGGTGCTCCCAGCCCCCTGCCATGAGCCGCTCATGGCAGGGGGCTGGGAGGGATATGCCCTGTTCCACCCCCTTCCCCAAGGCCCGTTCCTACCTCTCTCTGCCTCCTCTACGGAGCAGCGAGCACGCTGCCGCTCTGCTCTGCTCCCCCTCCCCCTCACAAGGGCCATAGCAGGCAGGGAGGAGGAGGGGCCGGAATGCACCATGCTGGGGGAAGAAGCAGGGGAGAGCGGTGGGCAGGGTGGCTGAGTGGGGCAGGGGGCCGGGACTTCCCACCCCCACCGCTCTCCCCTGCGGGGGCAGGAGGCAGAAGCTTGGTCCTGCAGCAGCCAAGCTTCCCTCTTCCCCCGCTTCTTCCCCTCCGCCCCTCCTCCTCCTCCTCTCACCGGGCAGGCAGCATGCCACTCAAAATCGGCTCGCGTGCCGTAGGTTGCCGACCCTGTGCTAGTGAGTCAAATAAAGAATTGTTTATGCAAAAAATCTGAGCCTCCCTCCCTCAGACAAGACAGCTGCCTCTGAGAAAGGGCAGGGGTGCAAGTTTGTAGAAATTTTGTTGATTCCCAGAACCTGCCCCCCCAAATTCCGCCCACCACCTGCTCAGCAGGAAGACAGAAGCCGCCGAATTGCCGCTGCGGGGAGATGAACATAGAAGCTGTCACTGACTTGCCGCCGCTGCGGAAACATGCGTGCCGCCCTAACGGCACACGGACTGCCCCCGCCGTCCGCGGCGGTAATTTGGCGCGCTGCTTGGGGCGGCAAAAACACAGGGAATGCAGCCCCTTGCAGATTGCCGCCCCAAGCACCTGCTTGGAATGCTGGTCTGGAGTTGGTCCTGTCTGGGAGGGAGTTTGGGTGGGGGGAGGAGGTCTGGGGTGCAGGCCCTGGGCTGGGGCAGAGGTTTGGGGTGCAGGAGGGGTGCAGGTTTGGGAGGGAGTTTGGGTGCAGAAGGGGTGAGAGGTTGGACTCTGGGAGGGAGTTTGGGTGGGGGAGGGAATCTGGGGGTGCAGGCTCTGGGATGGAGTTTGTGGGTGGGAGGGGGTGTGGAGGGAGGGTTGCAGGGGTGAGGGCTGTGGGGTGGGGCTAGGGATGAGGGGTTCATGATGCAGGAGGGGGCTCAGGGCTGGGGCAGAGGGTTTGGGTGTGGGGGATGAGGTTTCTGTCTGGGGCTGGGGATGAGGAGCTTGGGTGTGGGAGGGGCTCAGGGCTAGGGCTGGTGGAGGGTCCTGTCAGAAAAGGGAAGGGTCCAAGGCAGAAGGGCAGGGTAAGGGCAGCCTGCTCTGCCACTTGTGGATGGGGGGGCATTAGGACCCTGCGGTGGCAGTTGATGCCAGGAGACAGCAGAGTGGAATCAGCAGGGAGCTGCAGGGGAGAGTTGGGGACACTCCGGGACACAGGGGAGGTGCGCAGGGGCAGCAAGTGGGGGGCCGGGGAAGGTGCGGGGGGGGGGGCGCGACAGGCGGGGCCGCTGGAGAATCCCAGCCCCAAACATTGGTGGAGCCGGGAGCCGAGCCCTGAATATTGCTGGAGCCCAGGCAACTCGCCGCTCCTGGCTGTCAGAGGAGTGTGAGGACCCCTTAGTAAAAACTGAGTGCTGTCTCTCTGAAATATTCCCAGGCCTTCCTAATAGAAGGAAGTTGGGAGCAAAACTAGCACCAAAATTCAGATCCTCCCCATGCCAACTCAGACCATCAGCATTATGCTTTGTTTCTTTCAGTGTTTGGTTCAAACCTTATCCTTTCGCTATTGTATGATTTCCTAGTCTCTGAGACTTCAGAGACATCAGCTCTACCATAAACCATGATTTCATGGGTTTGCCTGGGGTGCAGGTGAGGCAGTGTGATCCAATGAATGTAGCACTGGACTGGAAATCAGGAGACTGAGCTCTCTGCAGCTCTGACATTGACTCAATGTTACCTTGGTTATATCACAACCTCTCTGTGCTTCAGTTCTCTCATATGCTGAGTGGGGATAATAATACTTCACATCACATTGTAAAGTACATTGAGATTTACAGATCTAAATTGCTAAGTGTTATCATCAAGTCCACTGTCAGAGTTCAATAATATAAAGTAAGAATGGTGTCAAGCTGCCTGAAGTGACTCAAGGGCATGATTACCAACCTCAAAGCTGACTGTTAGGAAGCAGGACACAAACCCCAAATTGGTTGAGAGTTCTATACCCAGATTTCACCAACCAGTTATCAATTGTAAACTCCTCAGGCACTGTAACAGCCTTAACATGGAGTCACAGACAGTCCACTTGGGTACTCCAATCTGTCTAGCTGCTCAGGTGAGCATGCCTTTTGTGACAGATGGTCACACCAAAAATCACAGCAATAGTCACGTTAGGACCAGTCACATACCCTAGTCAATTGCATCTTAGATCTCAGACAAAAGACTATGTTTGTAGCCAATCCTCTAATAAATTATCTGGTGATTTATTAAATAGGAAAAGGAAATTAGTTATTGACAAGGTTAAAGCAAGGTAAATGTATATACACACACACACAAATGAGTTACAATCATAAATTTAAAAAAATCAATAGAAGTTTCTGTAATAAGCAAGCCTTATATGTCTGTTAGGGCTAACCCAGGCTGAGCAGCTGGGGACCCCTTGCTTATGCCTAGAAACCTTGCCCCCAGAGCCTAAGCAGCATAGAGATAATCAGTTTCTTCCACTTGGAGTTTTTATCTCCCACCTGCCATGTACTCTGAACTGCAAACTCAGCTGATGGGAGGAATTCACTTGCATGATTCATCTTGAGAGGGGGTAGGGGAAGCAGGACAACTGAGTCTTTTGTCCTTGGTGTTGTCCCGCAATAATCTGTCTAGTGTTAATGGACCTTTCCCTTTCTGCAGGCAGGGCCGGCTCTGGCATTTTTGCCGCCCCAAGTCGGAGCGACAAAGCGCGCGTGCACGCACACACACAAAAACCCGCGGGGCGGTGGGAGCAGCAAAGCAGGTGGGAAAAAAAACAAAAAAACACAGCAGCAAAGCCAAAAAAAAAAAAAAAAAACCTGCGGGGCAGCTGGAGCCAGGGTGCAGGGGGACTCCCAATGCTGCAGATGTGCAGCGGAGTGCGCGCCCGGTCTAGCAGGGGGAGGAGGAGGGAGTGGGGGGGGAGGAGAGAAGGAGGGCGGCCAGGGCTTCAGCGGGGCGCTCGCCACGCGGCCCCTCCCACTGCGCCGCCTGCTGGGAGGGCTCTGCACCGCTCCGGTCGGCTGGGAGAGAAGGAGGCAGGCTGCCCTGCCGGGCTTGCTGCAGGGCGCTCAGGGTGACCGGAGCAGCAAACCAAAAAGAAAAAGGAAAAAAAAAAAGAGCGGCCAGAATGCCGCCCCTTGAAATCTGCCACCCCAAGCACCAGCTTGCTAGGCTGGTGCCTGGAGCCGGCCCTGTGTGCAGGACATAACACTTTCTGTTGCAGATTAGCACTTTACACTAAGTTGATATTTCTCTCTTGTCTGGTGATTTACATAGTCACAGAGGCTTACAATACAACCGCTCAAATATTATCTTACAATAAATTATATATATATTACAGGTGAGATTAACACATTCAGCAACTCACAAGCATTCAATAAAATCTAAACCCTAAACACATTGTTATCATTCTAAAACCTATTTTGACAATGTTACCAGACAGGAGAGCCACAATGATTCCAGCTGTGTTTTGAGCAGTTTTCAATTGAGGCACGGGGACCTTGGCATGAGCTGGCACCTGGTCTGCCGGCACTGCAGATGAAACTAAGGAACTTCTACTCCAAGGGTTTGATCCGGCTCCTATACAAGTTCAATGGGGGGAGGAGGGTGACATGCATTGACTTTAAGGATGCAGGATCAAGCAACAGAACACCAGGGTTCTATAACTTAGGATTTGCTGACAAAGGTATAGAAAAAACTGATAGCTGAAAGTATTTCAGTGTTCATTCTCCAACCCCAACCACGTGGCAAAAACTGAAAAAATCAGAATCTTTTCACAAAAGTTACTTACCATTTTTCAACAAAATGTTAATGATTTAAAGAGCAGCAAAAGTGCATTTAGCAGGAAATAAATTAATCTCTTTAAGTAACTACTATGTTCTATAAGACAGCAATTCCCAAACCTTGGACTGTGAGCTTCTTACCGTCTACAGAACACTTAACAGTGGACCACAAACTGTTTGGTCATATAGTGCTGGCTTCTCCTTGCTTCCAGTTCTAAATCCCATTAAACTAAATACTGTATCTATTAAATACTTTCTTACTATTATAACAAAAATACACAAAAAATTCAGAGAATTTATCCTCTCAACAATACCATTAGAGTACTGTTATCTCAGTTTTAAAGATGAGGAACTGAGGCACAGAGAGACTATGTGATATGCCCAAGATCCAAAAGGAAGTCTGTGAGCACAGCAGAAACTTCAGCCCCAGTTTCCACAGTCTCAGCCTGTCATCCGAGAGATTGGATCACCCAAATAAAGACTTGAACAAGTACACAAGAAGGTTATGCTTCAGAACATAAAGAAATTTAATACATTCTGTGTTTCTAGTCATACAATATGAAAGAACAAATATTTTATGTGTACACTGTAGTTCCAATTCAGCACACAGCCCAAAATATTACTTACCGCTGTGCCACAGGTACCACAATAAGGCCATGGAAAACTTGAATTTTTTTTTTTTTTTTTTTGCAGAGTTCTAAAGGGATTTAGGACTGGCTTAATCTATGGTCTATGCTTAGAAGACTGCTTTGAGGATTTTAGTGTTAAAAACAAGCAACGCTTCTAACCCATGTCAATAGTTCTCATGTTATTCAATTTCTCTACTTCTGTCTGAGGTAGATAAAAAGAAGAGAGAAACTTGATCATGCGAGGAAGAATAATGAAGCTGTCAGTTAAGTTGGTAGCCTTTCAACATCTAGGCATTGTAACTTTGCTGCTCTGCTCATGGTAGTCATCATATATGATTAGTGATTGGGTGTTAGAAAATTATGTGTGTCAAAAGCAATTAGCATGAGTTAGCGGTCTATTCACCACTACCATTTGTTCCTCTAAATGCTGCAGAATGACTTGCATAGGACTACTCAAAAATTAATTTAGGGCCTTATGGCAACAGCTTTTGTGAAACCTTTGTTCTTTTCATAACGTCACTTCTCTGCAATTATGTTTCATGATTCAACTATCACATCTGTCCCCTATAGCTCTACAGAGAGATGATATATGATAGGCCTAACATCATTCAGCCTCAGGGACCCTTTTGATTATGGTTTTGATCTTGCATATATTACATACGAATGCAACATGGATAAATATTAAAAATATATTTTGACAGACATCAAATTGCTCACTGGAAGACATGACTGGTGAAGTGTGCAATATACAAGAAATACTGTCAGGAAAGATTTAGACTACCACCTGATTTATGGCTTTGATGGCTCCATCTCCACCAGGGAGAAAGAATGAAGCACTAAAATGAAAACCTTTCTTCTGCAAGGACCACCCACGTTTTTATTACTGAAAAAGTTCAGTGGTTAAGTCTGAATAAGTCTGGATGTTTATCCAAATTTACCTTAATTTTTAAGATTTCTCTATCTCTGCTCCCACTCCAATTCAACTACGTTTTCTCCTTTCCACTTATTCTTCTTCCCCTGGATTCAAAACTCCTGATCTCACAAACTCCCAAAATGTTCTCCTGCCTCATAACTCCCTCTTTACAAATCCCAAGTGACCAACTACCTCTTTCTGACCCAGATCCCAACTCCCCAACTGGACTCCTAACGGAGATGATTATGGGGGAGTTTCAAGTCTGGTGCTATTTCTATTGGATTCTGGCTGGCTGCCATATTCGGATCTTACACTCTCTGGGGATTTCCCCATCACACATTCTCCCAAAAGCATCATTTCATACCTTTAACCCCAAGAAAGCTCCAACATTTGCAAGATTTGGGGACATCAGTTGGCCCAATAGATATTAGACCAGATGAGATGGATTTCAGCAGAGTTTGAAGTTAAGGAGAAGGACTAGGAAAGGGGTATTTTATCTGAGTTAACCCAAACCTTTAAAGGGGACTGGGAATTTGCAAATTTGGCAACATTTTGTTTTACATTTTGCAGGACCCCATTACTCCTGGCTCTGCCACTGGCTTGCTGTGTGGTCTTGAGAAAGTTAGTGATACGCTGGAGAAGGCTCCTGACACCAAAGTGAAGGGAGGAGTGGGAAATTCTTCATTCCCCTGAAGGAGTCCACTCCTCCTCTGGATACTACTAAATGATTTATTGCAGAGATTGCTTATCCCTGGAAGTCATAAGACTTTTCTGAAGGGCAAACTATTTGCCTTCAGAATAGACCACATCAAACCCAAAAATTTGCTGAGGCAGGATACTCTCCCAGACACCCCTCTCCCTTCCACATTACCCAACCTGAACTCTATGCTAGGCTAGCTAGCAATACACTCTGTATATATTTCCAGAACAAAGTATCATCATTTTCAGCAACTTGCGGCTTCATGCAGCCTAACATACATTGATTGCCAAGTGGATTTGCTTCCCTTTTTGGATGCGGTCATGAGAAAAAAAAAAAACACATTTTTTAAAATGAGAAAACAAAATGAATAGATTCCCCAGTCTTGCACTCGTAAGCCAGCGAGACAGTTCAATGGCAGTGCCTTGTTGAAATATTGGTAGCACATGATAAATGCATGTCACGCTAATGCCCTATAAAACAGTTTCCCTTTCATATGTCGGCACCCTCCTTTCTAAAGCACTGTGGGCCAGATCCACAAAGGGACTTACATCTTGTAATGCTGAGCCACCCAGTGGAATCCACAAACCCTGGGTTAGGGACCTAGGCTCCCTATAGGGCAGGGGTTCTTAAACTGGGGGTCGAGACCCCTGAGGGGTAATGAGGTTATTACATGGGAGGTCATGAGCTGTCAGCCTCCACCCCGCTTTGCCTCCAACATTTATAATGGTGTTAAATATATGAACAAGTGTTTTTAATTTATAAAGGGGGGTCACACTCAGAGGCTTGCTATGTGAAAGGGATCACCAATACAAGAGTTTGACAACCACTGCTATAGGGAGAGACAGGCACCTGAAAATGGAATCCACAAAATCCAGAACATTAGACTAGAAACTGTATATGCTAGTCAGTAGGGGATGCCCTAACCACTGCACTATAAAATCATTCTCACTCTCTCTGGCTCAATGCATATTTACTACAAAGTGGAAAAACTTCAACAGGAGAGGCTGAAGGAGGCCCATATCCAAAGATCCCACAGTCCAGTGGTTACAGCACTCACTTGTGAAGGGGAGAACCCTTGTCAGGGCCGGCTCTAACTTTTTTGCAGCCCCAAGCAGCAAAAAAAAGCGCCGCCCCCCGCCGGGCCGAGCCCCCCCCCCCCCCCAGCGCCGCGCCGCCGGACCGCCCCCCCGCCAAGCGCCGCCGGAACCCGCGCCCCGCGCCGCCCCCCCGCCATGCGCCGCCAAAACCCCCCCGAGCCCCGCGCCGCCCCCCCCCCGCCACGCACCGCGCTGCCGGAGCCCGCTCCCGCCCCCCAC
>NC_048299.1:213828048-213905569 GCF_013100865.1 Trachemys scripta elegans
CCACGCCGCCGGAGCCCGCCCCCCCGTGGAATGCCTTGCCGCACTCCCCCTGCCGCCCCTTACCAGGTGCCGCCCCAAGCATGTGCTTGGGTGCCTGGTGCCTGGAGCCGGCCCTGACCCTTGTTCAACTCTTCTCCTCGTCAGGCACAGAGGGGCACTGAATTGGGAACTCCCAGCTTCTGGGTGAGTTCCCTAGCTCCTGGGCTAACGGTAACAAGGGAGGCCTCCTCCTCCCCTATGTGTTTGAAGACGTGCTCCAAGAATACCTATCGGATTGTGCCCTGCAGGCAAGACAGGCAGGGCAATGCCTAGGTTCACCTGGTGTGAGGATTGTGCTGAGGCATAGGCTTGTCCTAGGTGTCCAGAGGCCAGCAGGGTGCATGCCCACAGAGACAGACTTTTAGGCACCTACGACACTTTTTACAATGTAAAAATGGAGTGTTAAGCATCCGCCAAGTGGGGGTTTTGTGGATTGTAGTAACACCTAAGTCTGGGATTTAGGGGACATCCCTTTGGGGATCTGGGCCTTTGAGATCCTCAGATTGAAGGTGCTATACAAGAACCAGATCCTGCGAGTGAATCTTTGTTGGAGCTGCTTCCATGGAGCCCAGCACATACCCCTGGGAGTGCAAAGTATTGGTGTTATGCATAATTGTGGATTATAGAACCAAGCACTGCTACATCTATCCTCATAGAATGGCTGTGCCAGTAATTACTCTGGGACAATATTATAACAAGTTCCACTTTTCCCTGGATCGGAAAAGTGTACTGGACAGATGGATCTTTTCTTAGTCTAATATATCTTAAGCAGAGGGTGTGGGAGGAAGTAGGCTATTACCACTAACGGGAATAGTGCAGTGAATTCCCAGAGCACACACCACTGAACATTTACACCTTCTACAAAACAGTTAATCCTAAGAGGCTTGTTCTATATAATTAAATGCAGTGCTCTTTCAAGGGCATCTTTGTGGAACAAGGACATCTGGTTAGGTTAAATTGCAGGTGTGTGTTTGCTAGGGATCTCCCTGGAAATCTCTCTCAGGACTTAGAGACAGAAGCCTGAATTGAAATCAGCTATATCTGCTGCAGTTTTCAAACATTATTCTATTGCTTTGTTTCCCATCTGCCCTGATTTAGTAGATATAAGAATACACAGATGTCCAGCTCTAATCAAAATACCAACCACTTTCTGAGCAACAACGATTTCTTCTGCTCCCATAGTTTGGTTCCATCACCAACAGTTTTTTTTTTAAATCAGAAATGCAAAATCTTAATCACTTCCATAATGACATTTGAAATACATTTTCTGAGAAAGGAAAAGACTCAGAATGCCAAATATGAGATTAAAAATAGCTAATGTTATTAAATTACAAAACTGTGTGTGTGTGTGTGTGTGTGTGTGTGTGTGTGTGTGTGTGTGTGTGTGTGTGTGAGAGAGAGAGAGAGAGAGAGAAAGAAAAGAGCAACTGGGGAAAAGGTCAGAAAGCAGCAGTCTGAAAATGGAAGGCTCAACTGCATTTACTGAAAAAACACGAAAGAAAAGTGAGTCCTTTCTGAAGTCATTATGGCCACTTCAGCATTGCCTAATTGACCAAACCCTCTATCTGTGTTGGGTGAAAGGGATGGCTCATTATCCAGAAAACTGCTTGCCTTTAAAGCAGGGTAGATATAGTCAGTGGAACGGGAGTTTTGCTAGTCTCTTGGGTTTATTTTTAAATGCTTTGTGGCTTTAAAAAAAAAAAAAGGATTTTGTTAAAACAACATAATTTACGAGAGGGGAAAAAAAAAAACAGCCGGAGAGTCTTGTAAAAAGTCTAATTCCTTGACATTTGCCACAGCCCCTCTCAGAGGAAGTGAAAATCCCAAAGCCCTTTCCATAATCTCAGGCAGAGGAGTAGGTAGAAATTTTGACACCACCCCTAACTCCCCCTTCCCAAAATCTTCTCTGCCAAGAAGGCCCTGAACACCCTCTCTTTCAACTTTGGTTATCCCTGGGGTGGGGGGAGTTTAAAAAAAAAAGGGGATAATCTTTCTGTAGATGTTTGTTTTAACCACCTGGTAGAATTCAACAAAGAATTACATCCCCGCTATAGAATTCTATAGGATAGTTCTCAAAACTCTTTGTTAAAGATCTTCCTCTCCATTAAGTTCTACAGTTTAGACACATTTCCATGCCGCCCCTCCCCCCAATTTACATTTCTAAAAGCCCTAACAGGTTTCTATCCTGTTAAAAACTATAAACTTTTAAAAAAACTTATCTCTGCAAGGACACAGGGAAGGTGGAGGGCACTGCTCTCCCATCCCAGGAAGGGCTTCCCTGGCCTCTCCCACAGCAGGTATTGGAAATAGTTTCCCAGTTCCACTTCACTGGCCCCTTAAGCTCTCAAGGGCAGAGAAGCCTAGCATTGGGCTGAGGGGAAAAAAGATGTCCAGGCACTGGGAAAATGCCATCCCTGTGAATTAATTTCCCTGAGGCCAGTGCTGTCTGGGGCAACATAATCAACAGAGAATTCCAAGAGCCAGTGCAAGTTGACCAGGCCACCTCTGATGATCCTTCCTGGAACTGGGGAGGAGTAATGGCCCTTCCTACTGCACCTTTCCCCTCCGAGTGAGAAGGTGGCAGAGGGGCCAACCACTCCCAGGAAAGGAGAGATGGGAGGAGTCTTGGTGATACCATCACTGCACGTAAGGCAGCTAAAACAACAAAGAGTCCAGTGGCACTTTAAAGACTAACAGATTTATGTGGGTTAAAAAAAAAAAACAACCTCACTTCTTCCTTAGAAATGAGGTTTTTTTACCCACGAAAGCTTATGCCCAAATAAATCCTTTCTCCACTTCAGAGCCTGACACAATGATGACAGTGCAGAAAGAGGGTGTGGTGTTTTCGCTCATGTCCCTAGGCAACCCAGTCAGAGATGGTGATCAGCCATCTGGGAACCAAGGGGAAAAGTTCCCCACTGTTAGCAATGTTGATGAAAAAGTGTGGTCTGAGATACAGGTATCCATCCACTGAAAAGTGGAATGTGAACCCCTCCACCTCCAAACTTATTTCAAATAGGCTACTGAGTGCTCATTACAGGCAAGGAACACATTTGAAACAATGATTGAGGAATAGAAAGCTTCCCCCATTACCAACACCAGAGCTATTCAATATCCTAATTACAAACACTATTACTGAGATATTTAAAGCATCTGAAACCTGGACATTATAAATTTATTGCAGCTATACATAACAGGTCCACTCAGGGTCTCAAGATGGCACTAATGGGCAATAATGTGGTGACTTAGTGAAAAATATAACTGATGACAATAATTTAAGATTGTCATACTTTATAACAGTTGTACGTGGTTATGCTAACATAAAATGGTTTGAGTGATGTTTCTCACTATTTGTAGAGATCAAATACAAATTAACTAGGGAGCATTTTCTTGTGCAATGCAAGGGTGGAAAAAAAAGAATACAACAGAAACACACCAAGAGTACTAGAAAGAGAACATTGGAAATCCCCTCATTTTTATTCTGTGTGTGTCAAGCATCCAGGGTTTGAGTGTAGAGGAGAGAGAGTGGAGGATTCTAGACCCCAATAGACTGAGTGCTCTAAAGGGAACTGAGAAGCTTGGAAGGCAGCAAGGATTGTGCTGTGATTTGATTTAAAGATATTAAGAGCTGATCCTTTTCCTAAAACTCAGAGGCTAGAGCTGGATTGTATGCAAGTCAGGAAGGTGACCTCCTAATCCCATTTTAACTGGAGAGCTCGTTATACCACCATGAGACTGATGTATTTCAAGATAAAGGGATTACAATTACTTTAACCTAGACCTCTGTAACTTCAACAATCAAACACATTTCAGTGCATGTGTTTTGCTGTGCTGCTCATGAGGGCAATTGCTTTTAATTAGCAAAGGTTTTACACACACACACACACACACACACACACACCCCACCACCAGCAGAATTAAAATCCTGAACTTCAGAGAAACAGGTTGTAATTGTAAAGACTGTAGAATTTATTTTTCACATTTTTCTCAAGAAGCTCTAGACTGAAATACATTCTAAGAGATTCTCCACCATGACCAAGTGGCGCTCAGGCAGTTTGGGGAGAGGGGGACCATTAAGCAGCTAGTGATGGCTCCCAGGCACTGAATTGCACAGCTCCATCTCAGGGGAACAGCTTTAACCTATACTGCTTGTAAGAGATCCCACACAGCCCTTACATTTGTGGAAGATCTGCCAGGTCTCCTCTCTCTAGTTGGGGGTGGGGGAACAGGCAGCTGGAACAGGAGGCAGCAGAAAGTTCCCCTGAACTAGCAGATGTCTCCTTGCACAAAGAGAATTCCCTGCTAAGCAGATTTAGGAATGGAGTATCTGGCCCTAAATTTTGGATGGCAAGATTGTTGTGTGACTCCTATTCCACTCAACAGAAATAATACAGCAGTGTTGGAACTGTACCGCTTAGGTTTTCAAAACAAATTTAAATACTTTGGATTGGGTACATCTTAAATTAACAAGAACAGAACTGATTCATAAATCACAGTTTTATTTTGCAAAACAAGATAACTGACAATCTTTGATCTTATGCAGTGTTTTAGGAGATCATTAGTTATTAAGTGTCTCCACTCTAGAGATCACTCTGTGAAATCAATGAACCCCCCCGTCACGTATAAGCTTTTTAAATTATGTGGCGTTGTGAGGCATGTCCCTGCATGCATAAGGAATTAGTAGTCTTTATTGCTGAAGTCACAATCAGATTCCATTCCTGGATCCCAAGGAATTTGCTTTGAAGTTAAGATTTATTAGTCCCAAAGGACCAAAAGTAGACGTTAACTAGTTTATTGCCTATCTTGCAGTTATTTTATGTCACTTTTCTTTAATGCAATTCATGTATTAAGTAATGCTATCATTACCAAAAAGAATAAAGTACAGGAGTTACTGTAACTGTAATAGGTCCAGGTAGAGTACAAGAGAATCAAAGGCTTTTTTTTTTTTTTTTAACACAAGTTTAGCTGCTTCATTACATTTAGTAGCTGGCACAAAGAATATTTTTATCCAATTGACAGCGATTACGTTAAGTGAAATTTGAGCTTGTTCTATGGTTCCACTAGAGTAATGCCTTTCTATAAAGATCTCTGATTTTTACCTCTGATAGGTTTTAGAGTAGCAGCCCTGTTAGTCTTTATCCGCAAAAAGAATCCGCAAAATGAACAGGAGTACTTGTGGCACCTTAGAGACTAACAAATTTATTTCAGCATAAGCTTTCATGGGCTACAGCCCACTTCATCAGATGCATAGAATGGAACATATAGTAAGAAATATATATACATACAGAGAACATGAAAAGGTGGCCATATCAACTGTAAGAGGCTAATTAATTAAGATGAGGTATTATCAGCAGGAGAAAAAAAAATTGTAGTGATAATCAAGATGGCCCATTTTAGACAGTTGACAAGAAGGTGTGAGGATACTTAACATGAGGAAATAGATTCAATATGTGTAATGACCCAGCCACTCCCAGTCTCTAAATCCTGGATGGCCCATCATCTCAGGCATTGGCACCCTAACAGCAGGATTGTCTGGCTATGTGGACTCTCTCCTCAGACCCTACGCTACCAGCACTCCCAGCTATCTTCGAGACACCACTGACTTCCCGAGGAAACTATAATCCATCAATGATCTTCCAGAAAACACCATCCTGGCCACTATGGATGAAGAAGCCCTCTACACCAACATTCCACACAAAGATGGACTACAAGCTATCAGGAACAGTATCCCCGATAATGTCACAGCTAACCTGGTGGCTGAACTTTGTGACTTTGTCCTCACCCACAACTATTTCACATTTGGGGACAATATATACCTTCAAGTCAGAGGCACTGCTATGGGTACCCGCATGGCCCCACAGTATGCCAACATTTTTATGGCTCACTTAGAACAACGCTTCCTTAGCTCTCGTCCCCTAACGCCCCTACTCTACTTGCACTACATTGATGACATCTTCATCATCTGGACCCATTGAAAAGAAGCCCTTGAGGAATTCCACCATGATTTCAACAATTTCCATCCCATCATCAACCTCAGCCTAGACCAATCAACACAAGCGGTCCATTTCCTGGACACTACTGTGCTAATAAGCGATGGTCACATAAACACGACCCTATATCAGAAACCTACTGACTGCTATACTTACCTACATGCCTCCAGCTTCCATCCAGGACACACCACAGATATACCTATCTCATAGAACTGGAAGGGACCCCAAAAGGTCATTGAGTCCATCCCCTTGCCTTCACTAGCAGGACCAAGTTCTGATTTTGCCCCAGATCCTTAAGTGGCCCCCTCAAGGACTGAACTCACAACCCTAGGTTTAGGGGGGGCCAGTGCTCAAATCACTGAGCTATCCCTCCCCCACACACATACAACTGCATTTGCTCCAATCCCTCAGACAGAGACAAACACATACAAGATCTCTATCAAGCATTCCTAAAACTACAATACCCACCTGCTGAAGTGAAAAAACAGATTGACAGAGCCAGAAGAGTACCCAGAAGTCACCTACTACAGGACAGGCCCAACAAAGAAAATAACAGAACACCACTAGCCGTCACCTTCAGCCCCCAACTAAAACCTCTCCAGCGCATCATCAAAGATCTACAACCTATCCTGAATGATGATCCCTCACAGATCGTGGGAGACAGACCAGTCCTCGCTTACAGACAGCCCCCCAACCTGAAGCAAATACTCACCAGCAACCACACACCACACAACAAAAAGACTAACGCAGGAACCTATCCTTGCAACAAAGCCCGATGCCAACTCTGTCCACGTATTTATTCAAATGACACCATCATAGGACCTCATTACATTAGCCATGCCATCAGGGGCTAGTTCACCTGCACATCTACCAATGTGATATATGCCATCATGTGCCAGCAATTCCCCTCTGCCATGTACATTGGCCAAACTGGACAGTCTCTATGTAAAAGAATAAATGGACACAAATCTGACATCAGGTATCATAGCATTCAAAAACCAGTAGGAGAACACTTCAGCCTCTCTGGTCACTCAGTAACAGACTTAAAGGTGGCAATTTTGCAACAGAAAAGCTTCAAAAGCAGACTCCAATGAGAAACTGCTGAGCTTGAATTAATATGCAAACTAGATACCATTTACTTGGGTTTGAATAGAGACTGGGAGTGGCTGGGTCATTACACATATTGAATCTATTTCCCCATGTTAAGTATCCTCACACCTTCTTGTCAACTGTTTAAAGTGGGCCATCTTGATTATCACTACAAAATTTTATTTTTTTCTCCTGCTGATAATACCTCATCTTAATTAATTAGCCGCTTAGAGTTGGTATGGCAACTTCCACCTTTTCATGTTCTCTGTATGTATATATATTTCTTACTATATGTTCCATTCTATGCATCTGATGAAGTGGGCTGTAGCCCATGAAAGCTTATACTCAGATACATTTGTTAGTCTCTAAGGTGCCACAAGTACTCCTGTTCTTTTTGAAGATTCTGATAACTATATAATTAGATCACAGACCAATGACACCTTAGCTTCCAACACTGTGGAAATCTGCATTTATTTTGTAAAAAGCAATACATCAAATCTAATTAGGCTAAAACTAGCATTTGAGTCTCTTTCTTAAGCACTGTCCATCTAATGGCCATTAGGAAATCATCATACTGTATACTAGAAACCACTTTGTAGCATCAAATATTTCATCAGTGATGCATGGAACGCTGCATGAATGCTATTAAAATGGGTTCAACAACTGGAGTTCTGAAGCAGTATGAATCAGACTCCGTGCAGTGGTTAACAGTAATACAAAGAAAATAATTGTAAACTTAAGGAAGGAAGTGACAAGAATTGGATGTTTAATGTTTAAACTACAGGAAAAGGAGCTAACTAAAGATAATTTAAATTAAGTATTTCACAAATAAAGGCACATTGGAACCAAATGCTGGCCAGACTTTGTGCAGGTGTGTTGCAGATGGGAACAAAGACCTTCCCTCCCTTTCACTTTCATAGCCCTGCAAAAGAATAGCCAGAGTGCTTGTGGGGAAATGGAGTCCCTGCTCACTCCTTCTGTCTCTGGGAGTACTGGGGGTGAAATCCTGGCCCCACTAATAGGTAAATAATACCACCACGTAGCTCTTATATAGTGCTTTTCACCAGTACATTGCAACATACTTTATGGAGGAGGTAAGTATCATTAGCCCCATTTTACAGATGGGGAAACTGAGGCAGAAGAGAGATGAAGTGATTTGCCTGAGGTTAACCAGCAGGACAGTGGCTGAGCCAGGAACAGAACCCCAGGTCTCCAGATTCCCAGTTCAGTAGGACAGGGCCAGGATTTTACACCATGTGCCTAAAAGGGTGCGGGGAAGGATGGGGTAAGGTTAAAGACCCAGTTCTGCTCTTTCCCCATCTCCTACACAGACCAACACAGAAGTACAGCATATTGTTTTGAGTGATAATACCTTATTTTCAACACAGCACAATTCCGACATGTGATCCAACTCAGCATTGCTAAACAAAATTCAGCAGTGCTAAAAAAATTAACATTTATATTTGGATGCAACACTTGTTATGTATTCAGCACTTACATATACTCATTAAAGACATATTAACTGCAGTTTTAGCAGTAATACCACTAACAGAGGTGTTTTAACACAGCTGTTTATCCATAAGGAGTAAGATTTAAACAATCTTTGGCAAATGTTCTAGGGACAGATTGTCTCTGGCTCTCTTGCAAGTGCTTAGTGGGAAAAAAGAGCCCTTCTGCCCAGAGTCCCATTCCTGCCATGCAGTTGCAGAAACCTATTGTCCTTCAGACAAGAGTCACAGTGGAGGAGAAATCAGTGACACTGAGTTGAGATATAGAACCACAGCGTTAGAAAGGGTCACAAGGGTCATCTAGTCAAACCCTCTGCCAAAATGCAGCATTTGTTGTGTCTAAACCATCCAAGACAGATGGCTATTCAGCCTCCTTTTGAAAACCTCCAGTGCAGGATCCTCCTCAACCTCCCAAGGCAGTCTGTTCCATTGTCCTACTGTTCTTACAATTAGGAAGTTTTTCCTGAGATTTAATATAAATCTGCTGTGTTATAGTCTGAACCCATTTTTCTCTTGTCCTACCCTCTGTGGCAAGAGAAAACAACTTTTCTTCATCTTTTTATGGCAGTCTTTCAAGTATTTGAAAACTGTTATGTCCCCCCTTAATCTCCTCTTTTCCAAACTAAACATACCCAGTTCCTTTAGCCTTTGCTCTTATGGCTTGCATTCCATCCCCTTGATCATCGTTGTTGCTTGCCTCTGGATGCAATAGTCATAGTGAAACTTGTTTTATTTACAGTATATACACCAATAGTGGAGCAATGGCAGTCATAAAGAACTCACAGCCAAACCAACTCCCACAAAGCACAGCCAAGACACCAGTGCCAGGAACCTGCTCTGTCCCCCAAATTGCCTCCAAATATACAGAACAACACCAAGGACAAAGCCACTCTTCTGCCACAGTTTTCTCTAGTTATAACTGTTGCATAACAAACTAAAAACAACACAGCATTTCTTCAAAGACTCAAGACTTGCTTACATGCTAAGAACGATAGCTTGTCAAACTATGTGTAACAGCACCACCTGGTGACCTGCCAGCACCTACCGACCCATCATAAAACACAAGAAAGTACATTGAGTGCATGTGTACAAGGGTTAAAAGACAGTCTCACTTCCCATGCTCTGTAAAGTGCAAGTATGGCTTACTTCATGCCAATCCACATCAACATGGGTGGGGAGGGATGAGGATATAGCAGGATCATGACCAAACCCAACCTCTCCCATTCTATTGGCTTGCAACGATTGCTGGACATTCCATCCAAGAGGATGGTTTAGCATGCGAACTTCCACTGAACAGCAAAGAGCTCAAGTGGGGTTGTGCTTGCTGACATACAGCACCCCTCCCTGTGCAACTACTGAGACAGGGTTATCATCTGGTCCTCTATATGAAAGAGTTAAGAGATTTATTTTTCTCTCCCCTAATGTACAAAGCACTCATTGACACAAATGGGATGAATGCACATATGGAGATCAGAGACCCCCGAAAATGTCTAAGCTGAATTCTATGTTCATAGACCTTTGCCTTTATTATTGATTTGAAGTCTGTTTCACTGTCACTTCCATTGTACAATGATCAGAACTATCGGCTCCACAAAGCCATGGAAAACGAGTCATCACAATAACCTTATGCATGAATGCCAGGGAACCTCAGAATCATGTGCCATCACACAAGTCACAGCTTCCTCCTTGTGTTCTCTCATGAACACCCCTAATATCTTTGCTTTGATATTCTCTGTAGGCGTTCCCCTAGGACTTGTTCATTCAACCACCATGCATTCAACCTTCAGCTTGCACCCAGACAAAGCATACAAGGCAGGTAATTATTGAATAATCCAGCACATATCCTGTCATCACTTATTTCTGAAGTACAATTATCAACTGATTGTATACTACACATTTTAAGACAGTAATCAGTAATGGTATGCAGCAGGTTCTCCATTATTTCAATATTGTCCACCTCAAGCAGTCAAAAATTCATTAGGTCCAAAAAAAGACCATAAGATAAATCTTGTGATTTTTAAGATTATTTTTCCCCCCCATCTTGTATTTGCTTTCTGGCTTTTGAGTCTGTAGGGTTCGTGTTTTCAAGCTTTTCTTCACAAACATGAGGACTCAAAACTTTAAAAAAAAAAAAGAAAGTTGAGATTTTCATTTAACCCCAGGACTCCAGGAGCAGGGCTTTTAAGAAAAGATACCAGATATCTCGAAACTCCCAATAAAAATCATGAGAGTTTACAAGGTTTATCTCCTGCTGCTTCTTTCTCCTCTTGGAAGATTCCAAGCCATACCAAACATGCATGGATTTTACCCTAACCCTGAAACAATTATGCTATAATATCCTGGATCATATTGTGAATCACTGACTAATAGGCACCATCCCATTGAAGTTATGACATGACTAGTGTGAATAAATGCTCAACTGCAAGAGCAAGGGTTGCTCAAACTAGCCTCTATAATTTGGATTACACAAAATGTTGTGGAAGGTGGAGGGAGGCCACTCGAGTTTGAGTCTTCCTCAATACTCACCCGCACTCCAAGGATCTATATTATATAAAAGATTATGTGTTTTGCAGAGGAGGGGAGGTGTAAAATAAATCTTGGATTGGTAGTTCCTCTGCTATACTACACTATCCTATGAACTTCATTTAAAATATTCATTTACATCCTTGCAGGAAGTTGGCCTGTAAAATAGTTTCTCACGGGAAAACTATGGACACCAAATGTCCCATTCCTTAGGGTATCTAAAAGTAAATTAGAAACACACATATTCTTTGGAACAATTTTCCGTTGACAGGGAGATGAACTGGATGATTTACTTGGTCTTTCCCCATCTCTAAATTCTATGAAACTAGGCAATGGAAAGGATACAGCTAATGTGATCATGAAGAATGTACCGAAATCTATACAAAATTTCACACAACTTCAAAGCACATTGTAAAAAATGAGGAAAATAAGATGAATATCATATTAGAATAGTGTATTTTTATTTTTGTTTTTCAAATAAGTTAACTGCATTTAAAGTTTTACAATTCTTCTTTAGTGTGTAGGGTCACAGTCCTCTCAAGAAAAGAAAAAACATCTGTCCATCATAGGGAACATGTATCATGCTTTGATATCATCCTACTTCTTACAAAGTTGAACTGCCAGAATGAGTTACTGATTTTTTGTGGGGTTGTTTTTGGTCAAAGTTTGTGAGAACCTAATGTACATTAACTCATCAATGCAAGGATTAAACCAGTTGTAAAAATGGTAGCAGGAAACTCTCATCATGTGTTTGAAGTTTTGTTGAGAGTATATACAGCAAAATGTCAAAAGGTCCATACATTTGTTATTTATATTTCCCATAAACCATCTCCCCCCACTCCCACAGTATCAGCCGTCATCCTCCATCATTGCTCACTTAGGGCCTGATCCAAAGCCCACTGAAGTCAATGGGAATATTTCCAAGTCTGCCCTTCTTGGACCCTGCCCACTCTGCAAGTATTTCTGTTTTGTTTCTAACCCTTCCTATTATATTTTATTACCACCACTTGTGTTTAATTTAGTTATACTTGTCTCACTCTTCCCTGCACTCCAGGATCTTTTCAATCCCTACATCAGCACTTAACCTCCCTCACCCTGCACTTCCACCATGCAGTTCAGAGTTCTGCTCATGCCATAGGTTCCAAATCTATTTGGCATGTCTGACTATGTATGCCCCCTGCTGGGCTGCTGCTGTTCCTCCTCCCTTTCAGACTAACAGATCATTCCCCTGGGGAAGGGAGCTAATGGTCCCCTACCCATGTGTTCCCAGGGGCTGGTGGAGAGAAGCAGTGGAGGATTCGAGTAGAATTGTTCAGAAATATTCTGACAAAAGAAGAGTTTTGTTGGAAAATGCCTGTTCGTAGAATCTGAAATTTCTTGCAAAAGCAAGTCAGGCTCAACAGACTTTCAATGAAATCACAGGCAGGGTGACATTGTAACCTTGACTGCTCACCTGGTAGGTTCCTGGGGAGCTAGCTATTCAGACTGCCCTGAGGCCAGGGACTTCAAGCTTCTATATCTACACTGCAGTTGAGAGTGAGCCTCCCAGTCCAGATAGACAGACTCACAATAGCTGAGCTGGAGCTGGAGTGTGAAAAATAGCAGAGTGGTCGTTGCGGCTCCCGCAGAGACTATGGATAGCCACCTGAACTCAGACCCAGGGGATCGGGTGGGCTTATAGCCTGAGCTGCTACCCACTCTTTAGTGTCCAAACGGCTATTTTTATTTTTTTACCTGGTCTAGAAGACTCACTCCCAGCTGCAGTATAGTCATACCCTTAGGTCTGTAGCTCCAGGCAAGGCCTACAAGCTTCCAGGGTTGAAGGATACCTACTGTGAAGGTAGGAGCATGGCAGTCCTGGAAGACCCAGCTAGAGACAGGTCTCTAATTACTTCAATTTCCCAGGACTACAGCAAGAAGCCCTGAGAACCCCAGCACAAACTAAGGCTTTCAGGATCCCTGCTGCATAGTGGGAACCTGGAACCCCTGGGAAACCTGGCTCTAGCCAAGATTTTCTGGAGACTCTCATGGCTTCTAGGCTCCCTGCTGTGAAGCTGGGAGCCTGAAGGTCCAGGGACTGGATTCTAGGGTCCTTGGTTCCAGGGCATCTCTGTCATGTGGACTGCTCCAGCCTAGGAACCCAAGTTCTTGCCAGCTGGATGTGGGCAGCTCAAATTGGCAATAGCAGTGGTGAAACTAACAAGAATGTCCATTTCAGTCACAGCAGCTGCCAGTCCAGGGAGCACCAAGCACCAAGTGTTGGTGCTTCCAAAATGAAATTTTGGGGGATTTCCACTCAGTGAGAAATTTTGATTTTTTTTATTTTTTTCCCCAATTTGCAAAACTCAGATTTCAAACTGCTAAAGTTTCTCATGAGAGACCAGGTTGGAGAGGTAATATATTTCATTGGACCAACTTCTGTTAGTAAGAAAGATGAGCTTTACAAAACCACCACATACAATGTTTCTCATTAACTGGAAATCCCAAGTATCATCCTTCTCTGCTAAGGAGACCTTGTGCCTCGGTGTCTACGGGTCTGGAAGAGGTAGGGAACCAACAGGCATGACTGGCCTGCTATACTAGGTCTGCTTCTCGCTCTTCCTGCTGCTGCAGTGTTACTCCTCCAAAAGGAACAGAATCTTTATGGACCATCCCGTGAAGGTTGCAGAACACATAGCCAAGTATAATTTCCTCTGGAGAGAGAAACACAAAACTTAACCCACAAGTGAATGTTGTAAATAGAGGCAAGTAATATTGTCCTTTTGGGGACAAAAATTGGCTGCTGTAATTATGGTACTGCTTTATTTATGAACCTTTGCAGACCTTCAATGGCTATGTCACTTCTCTAATTAAACCATAGCCTATAATATGAAGAATTCCTACCATATGGAAAGCATCTGTAAATCAGGTTTATAGCCTTCAGTGTTTTACATGTACTTCAAACAACAAAAGTCACATAAACGGTGTCTTTGCCATTTCGCTACTTCAAATAAACGTGTCAACACCGACAGAATTAGCATCTGGCATCAATTAAATGTCTGACCTTGAAAATGTTTTAAAAGTAATATCATGAATACATTAACCATTTTTCACTCATCTCACGGCATATTATGAATTATGTAAAAACTTGCATCAATTTTTCAAAGCAGTAGATGTGGCACTACTATACAATTGAAACAAAGCTCTTATTAAATCAGACGTAGTTGGTTCAAACTAATGTGATATAAACAGGTTTCATTTAAAATATTTAATAGGTAGAAGAAAAGTTTCTACAACTTAGAAGTTAGCAGTTTATAATCACTTTGGTTTTTTAGTTATTGATTTTTATTTTTAAATCATGCCCAAGTTTTAGCTCCTTGCAAACCAGATCCAATCTTTTCATTACTGGATTCAGGTCATTGATCTGCTCAATATGTCGTTCGTGGGTTTTTTGGAACCATATTGTTTCACTCTATTTCCAGGCCAGCAGCTAAAAATAACTAATATCTCAATCGGCCAACATTTAGAGGAGCACTGTCACATAATAAGCTTTATAAAACACAAGTGATTTTCTTTCCATTGTCTCTAAAACTCTATTCTTCACTAGATAACATTAGTGTTGTATCTCTGTATCTTATACAGCATAAATCAGCATGACTTTGCTATCTTGTCTTCCTTCTTTGTCATCAGCATCATCAATGGTATCATGTTCATCTATGTCAGGAACCCTCTAGGACTGAATAGAGTTAGTTAAGCAATCAGCAGAGGAAACAGAAGCACCTGTCTGTGCACAGCTAAAGTTAAACATCAGCGTCATTGACAAACAGTAGCTATCTTTTAAATATGTAATTTTGCAGCACTTGAGTGGGATTAAAAAAAGAAAACTTCCTATTTTTACAGTTTGGAAGCTAACCTCTTAAAGACTGTGGGTATAATTTTCCAAAGTCCCAAAATCATTTAGCAGCCTAAATCCCATTTTCAAAAGAGATTTAGGAACCTAAGTCCCATTGACTTTCCTTGGGATTTAGGCTTATAACACTTCTGAAAATTTGGGCACATTGTATCCTATAATAATATTAAGGTAGGTAACTTGTTCTTAAATCACAAATGTTTCATTAAAGTAGCATTAAATAATACTTATTAGCCCTGGTCTACAGTACGAGTTTAGGTCAAATTTAGCAGCATTGGATCGATTTAACCCTGCACCTGTCCACACGAAGAAGCCATTTTTGTCCACTTAAAGGGCTCTTAAAATCGATTTCTGTACTCCTCCCCAACAAGGAGATTAGCGCTGAAATTGACCCTGCTGGGTCGAATTTGGAGTAGTGTGGACACAATTCAACGGTATTGGCCTCCGGGAGCTATCCCAGAGTGCTCCATTGTGACCGCTCTGGACAGCACTTTCAACTCGAATGCACTGGCCAGGTAGACAGGAAAAGCCCCGCGAATTTTTGAATCTGATCAGCACGGGTGAACATGGAGTCCCAGAATCGCAAAAGAGCTCCAGCAAGGACCAAATGGGAGGTACTGGATCTGATCACTGTATGGGGAGACGAATCCGTGCTATCAGAACTCTGTTCTAAAAGACAAAATGATTAAGCACAGCCAGACACCAGGGCAGTTAGAAAAGCGCAGCAGGGCGTGCTGCGCATTAGAGAAGCTTTAAAAATCAGTTTCATGACTGGCTAGGCTATGGTGTGAAAGTTCTGTTTGTTTCTCCTTGATGAAAACCCACCCCCTTGGTTCACTCTACTTCCCTGTAAGCCAACTGCCCTCTCCCCCTCGCCAAACTCCGCTTGCAGAGGCAATAAAGTCATTGTTTCAAATCCATGCATTCTTTATTAATTCATCACACAAATGGGGGGACAACTGCCAAGGTAGCCCAGGAAGGGTGGGAAGGAGGGAAGCACAGGGGTGGGGTAGTTGTAGGAGCAGCAGCTCATCATAGAAGCGGGATGTCTGGGGCTCTGACCCTGAGCGGCCGTTTGCCTCTCTGGTAGGCTTGCCTGATATTCCAGGCAGGACTGAATCTCCATTAGGCGAAACTTAAAGAAGGGAATGACCTGGAGTCACTCCCATGCCTGCCCAGGCACCCCCAACTGACCTCCCTGAGGCCAACCAGGAGCACCCATGTCTGCCCAGGAGCCCCCAACCGACCTCACCGAAGCCGGCCAGGAGAAACCAGGAGACAGCAGCAGACGGTACAATACGGCTGCTAACCATCTTCACTAACTTGCAAAGGCAAGGAGCTGCTGCTGTGTAGCACTGCAGTATCGGGTCTGCCAGCAGCACCCAGGAGACGTACGGTGACAGTGAACTGAGCGGGCTCCATGCTAGCCGTGGTATGTCGTCTGCACGGGTAACCCAGGAAAAAAGGCGAGAAACGATTTTTTGCCGTTGCTTTCACGGGAGGGCCTGACGACATGTACCCAGAACCACCCGCGACAATGTTTTTCCCTCATCAGGCATTGGGAGCTCAACCCAGAATTCCAAAATAATATTTTGAGTAAATAAAGTATGATGCTTTTAAAAATTGATAAAAATTGCAGAACCTTTGACAAAAAAAACAGACTATTTCAGAGATATTAATTTGCCATGAAAACTTTCATTTTTATGGCTTCTTTTTGTTGGAAAAAAGGTATGACAATTTTCATTCAAATATTATGGTTGCATGGTTGTGCACTCAAATGTCAGGAAAAAAACCCCTGGGATAGCATAATAATGTAATGGTAGGTATTTTTGTAATTAATGATATTGATTTTAGGAGTGTAAGCTCTTCAGTGGCAGAAGCACTGGAATACAGTTATGGATGAGTATAGCTGTGGAAAGGTTCTAGCTTGGGGCGTGCAGCATCCAACGTGAACAGAGAGCAAAGTAATTAGGTAAGACGCACAAGAGCTGAAACTCCTAAATATGAAACACAAATATGGCACTATAAGGATCTTAAGAATGCAGATACAATAGGCCACTCAGTTTCATGGACACAAATATCTGCATAGATTAACTGAGACACTAAGACTGATCTAACATATATATTGAAAAGGTTACTAACATTCCATGAAAGGAAAAGGCAGGAAGAGTGGAATTGTGTTAATTCTATTTGTCAAGCTGTAGGACTAAGAGACTTTTACGAGTCAGCTCAGGCCAAGGAGGAAATAGATATAAAAGGCACTAGAATTCTTTTCTGAATGTTGCTGCCCTGTTCAGAAGAAAGGAGTTTCTATTAAAGCTAACCTTTGTGTCTGAAAGGAAAACAGCCATGATAAATGTTGGTCCAAGCTCAAGCTGATGTATAATAATAAATCTCGCATTTGGGGGAGATATAAAAGCTGCTGATAGATTGTTGAAGGAAATCTTCTCACCCTTAGAGTGAGGAAGAAGATATGAGGAGAAATCCCAGCCTCACTGAAGTAAATGCATAAAACTCATTGATTTCAAACGGGGCCAGGATTTCACCCATGGACCTTTGACATTTAATCAGGCTTTGTACTGGTCTTTGTTTTTCCTCCCTATCATGGACTTTATTTGGAAAAAAACAATGGCAAATCCTAAACTGAAAAAACATTATAAAATACCTAATTTATTAGTCATCCAATTTTAAACTCCCCATCATGCTTTAGGATTCATTTTCTTATTTCTGACTTTGTTAGTTATAGAACTATTTGAAGAGCCCATGTTGTCATCTATTTTTATTCTAAACAACATTTTCACAACCCAGTTGCATTTTTGTAATGTAACCTAAGCATTTTACTGAATTGCCAGAAGCTGGGACTGGACAACAGGGGATGGACCACTCAATAGTTGCCCTATTCTATTCATTCCATCTGAAACATGGCACCAGCCACTGTTGGAAGACAAGATACTAGACTAGATGGTCTGACCCAGTGTTTTCATTCTTATGTTGTTAACTACTTGTGGCTCTCCACTGTATAAGAAATTGCCATGTGCTGTTACTATGTGAGGGAAATATGAATTACATGAAGATATTTACATGAAGATAAGGACAATTGTGGCAAAGTTCTGAAAGTGCTGATAGCCTTTGATAGATAATTGAGATGTGGAAGTGAAAGGAATGTTCGTGGACAAGGATATTTTTGGGTTTTAGAATCTGCGTTAAGTGAGCAGAAGGAAGTTATAATAAAGCCAAGAACTGACAGAGTGAAGAAGAGTAATGGAGAGATGTGTCATCCATATATTAAAAATAAACAAGGAATCCACATGGAAAAAAAATTCATCTAAATACACCTCTACCCCAATATAATGCGACCCAATATAACATGAATTTGGATATAACGCAGTAAAGCAGTGCTCTGGGGGAGCAGGGCTGCGCACTCCGGTGGATCAAAGCAAGTTTGATATAACGCGGTTTCACCTATAACGCGGTAAGATTTTTTGGCTCCGGAGGACAGCGTTATATCAGGGTAGAGGTGTATTCTGAGTAATTCTTAGTAATTATGAGGAAGGGAGGACAAATACAAATTTAACATATATACAGAATTGCCTTTGCAAATCATCCAATGGCCCAACTGTGGAAACCTACAAATAGGACAGGTCAAAATTCCTGGGGGGGGGGGGGGGACTTTTTCCTCTTGAAAGGAAAATTAAGTCTCCAACAAGATGAAAATTTTCATGAAAAGGTTTGAAATTTTCATTGGAAAACCAAAACCCAAAAGTTTTCTAATGAAAGCTGAAAACTTTCTGGGTTTTGTGAAAACTGTATGGCCAGCTCTACTCGCAGCAGTATCTCCCGGCTATTTCTGTAAGTAAAGACTAGTCATGTATAAGGGTTCAGAGATTAGATTATTAATTTGATGCTGTCTAGGTGGTTGGTAACTCTAAGGTTGAATCCAAAAATTTCTTAGGGCTTCTTATATCTTTCCATGTATGTCTCCTAAAGTGCTCACTACTCTTGGAGACAGTAAATGTCTCAGGCTACATCTACACTACCCGCCTGAATCGGCGGGTAGAAATCGATCTCTCGGGGATCAAATTATCGCATCTCATCAGGATGCGACAATCGATCCCCGAATCGACGCTTCTACTCCACCAGCGGAGGTAGGAATAAGCGCCGTCGATGGGGGAGCCACGGAAGTCGATTTGCCGCCGTTCTCACAGCGGGGTAAGTCGGCTCCGATACGTTGAATTCAGCTACGCTATTTGCATAGCTGAATTTGTGTATCTTAAATCGATCCTCCTCGTAGTAAGGACATAGCCTCAGTGATTTCTTCAGGTTTACCTTCTGTTTATAAAACAAGGTCATTCAATCAGGAAACAGATTTAACATTTTTATTAGAAAATATTTAAAAATAAATGGTACAGAGAGTTTGAAATGTCAGTTATTGGTCATCTGGGATAACATACAGAATATAGGGGGATGCTAGTATTTTGGTATTGGACAGCACATAACATATACAGTCTGCAATGTCCCCGATGGGGGGGTATACGGTGGGTGAGATCAGGATACAGTCAGCAAGCAGTGAGGGTACATCACTCATACAAAAGTACAGGCAGTTGTGGGTATATAAGTAAGCGGGCCGGGTAATGGGGATGGCTGACCCTCACATGATGGAGTTCAGTTTGGTTCGGTGGGTTCAGGGCTCAGGGGATAAAGTCCAACAGGGGAGGTTTACAGGTCTCTTCCCCCTTGCGGGTGCACGAAGTCACACTGGCTCACTCTCGGTATTGGCGGTGGCCGGTGATGTGCTCTATGTAAATGTCTCGCGACCATCGAATAGTATCCGAGACCATTAGGCGTCTCATGAGCCACGCGTAGTGACGGCCCACCCCACAGGTCCTCAGTACACGTTCATTACAGGGGTCCCAGACACCCAGGGCCCCAACGATCAGAGCGTCGGTGTAAACCTCGTAGCCCTTTGCCCACAGGATGTCAGCTAAGGGAGCATACTTTTTGAGTTTGCCGGCTCGGGCTTCTCGGAAGGCCAGGGTCCTGTTCTTGAAGGGGATCGTCATGTCGACGAGGATGATCTTTTTTCCATCCTCGTCCGTGACGATGATATCCGGGTGCAACGGGCTGTCGGTGTCGGGGATGGTGCGGTTGACGGCGATCTCTCCCAGGTGCGGGGCGATGGCCTTCACTAGGTGGCCCTGGACGGCGTTGTGGCGCAGCTGCCAGGCTCTGGCATGGGGCCTGCAGCTGCACAAGACGTGGGGCAAGGTCTCCATGGTGTACCCGCACTTCCTGCAGTGCTTGTCCCGGTTCCCGTGGCAGATGTGACCAGTGGCACAGAGCAATTTGTGAGTGCTCCAAATACTCACCGTGAACAATTCAGAAAAAAACCCATAAACCCAAATGTTCGTTTAAAAAAAAAAAAAAGAACTATTTGTCATAGTGTCATGAATAATGAACAAATTTGTAAAAATTGTGATCAGTTTGTTTGACAAGAGCCAAATCCAATTAATAAATTGTATAGAATAGCTTGACCAGCTTTATTATCTAGCCAGCAGGGAGAATGACTGCTTTTTTCACCAACACCAAAAAATGTGAATTGGCCTCTTGGCATTATTTAGCATGTGCATAGTCATCTAGCTAAGTGATGGCAGGGCCTTGAAGCACACTGACAATAATGATATGGGACGATAGCTTGATGCTTGACTTAGGTCCTTTCCAGGCTTTAGGAGGCCAATGACTTTTGCAGTGCGCCATATCTTCGGTAGCCTACCTTCACTGATGATCCTGGTGAAGAATTTCACAAGCCAAAGCCGAGCCAAGGTTTTTCAGGAATTCTGGAGATATGTTGTCATAGCCTGCAGCTGTTCCACACTTAATGCTACCGAGTGTTTGTTCCAGCTCTGTTACAGTGAATGATTCTGGGCAGCTTCTGATCTGGTGTACACGTTTAAACATATGCCATTCATTCCTCACTTGTCTTCCTCACTTGGCAGTAGAGATCCCAATTCTCCTATAATTATAATTTAGCCAGTATCCTCCCTTGGAAGTTAAACCAAAGGCTTTCATGTTGTTTGCCAAGAAATGACCAAGCAGTGAATGTACTGCAATGGAGGTGGACATACATCCGGCCAGTTCTAAGCAAAGTCTTGTTTTGCTTTCTTAGTTTTAACAATTTTGGTAGTGCCCATTTTCAATCCCTTAGTATCCAAATCATCTTAATTTTTTTAAACCACTTTCATTCTTCTGCCTGACCGTTTACACTCTGCAACTCAAATTACACCAAGCCATATCATGCCACCAATTTTTAGGATGTTCATTGAGTTTGATGGTGACTCCTGCTTAAATACAGTATCCTAAGGTCCATGCTTACTTGCATAGTGGAATGGAAGAGGTATATGTAACTTGAATAAAAATAAACAAAAACGTTGGGATTTTGGTTGCTTTTCTTTTTTTAAGATATTACAAAAAGGAGCAACATTTAAGTGGTTTTTTGTCTTTCACTGGGTTCTATTTTGTTCTGTAAAGAGAACATGAATTGATACTATAGGACATGAAATTTAACATGATATAGTAAGGCTGGCTGCCAGCTACATTTTTTAAAATATTGAATAAAACAGTGGGTTTGTTTTCTTTATATGAATAAGGTATTTAAGTAAGAGCTGAAATAATGCATGCTGGATGAAAACATTATAGTTTTCAGAGACACAGGAAAGAGATCTTCAAGTATTTAGATGCCTAACTCCCACTGATATCATTGGGAGTTAGGCACCTAAGTACTCGAGGAGCTGGGCCTCAATTCCTGTCTTTTTAAACCACTAATTCGGATTCCATTTACTGAAGACCTATATTAGTGTACATAGCTGGTTAGTGCTCTTTGGAGTGCCCTACACTCTTCCTTTGTACATTGCACTAAGTAGTGTAACTGGGTAGAGTCTGGCCCTTTGAGAACCTATGGCCAACCAGCCCTGTTTGGGGAATGGGAAATTCAACAGTAATCCAGTGAGGAGATATGGAGATAGATATATCCAAGTTAAATAAACTCTACTATATTATGCAATATCAATAGGAAATGAATTCACACATGCTTTCCATCCATCGTATCTGTGCTATCTTCATTTTCATTCTCAGGTTTTCTGCCAAGACATCTCAAACAACAACATACTGTACAAAAAGGTTATCAAAGTGGAAACTCTGGAAAGCTGTCAACGCTGTTGATTCTGTTCAGATAACTGAATTGATTAATGTCTCTCTACTGGAGGGTAGAAAAGACTATTCTGGAGTTTCTTTGTAATCAAGTACAAATCAGAATGCAGTACATGGTTTCTTGAAACATTAATCTCAGTCAAAATATATCTAACGTTATGGAGAAAATGAAGGCTCACTGGAGATCAAAGAGCATATTCCAAATACAGAAGTCCTTCTGATGTCAATAAGAATTATGCATTTATAGAACAAGTATGGAATATTTGACCCTATATTTAGAAAAGGTAGCAAACCGACTACAACTAAAGAACAAATTTTACTTTAGTAACTTGAACAGCAAGGTTATATTAAAGTTAACTGTTTTAATTGAACATGACTGTAGTGAGGAAGTCTCCTCTGAACCTCCAAACAGGTAGCAAACATACTCAATTTCAAAAGCTGGGTGGTGCAGACATTAGCTAGAGAACTAAGCAACAAATGTGTTGGAACAGAGTCATGGCTATTATGAATGTAATGTGCATTTCCAAGACTTCCATAAACTGGCTTATATTCTGAGGAAAAAAATATGATAAATTTTAAGGAATGTGCTTTGAAATGCTTTTTTTGGTAAATATTTCACTCCAAGCAATGCAATGGCTTTTCCTATAGCATGCTGCTTTACTAATCCATTTGTATTGATTTTTTCCATTGCCTTACTGCTAGCTTTTTAAAAAGCAAACCAACCATACCTCCTTCACGCCCTGTAAATAATGCTACTATGTATATCCCTAATCATGTACCTGATGTGGATATTAAACTCACAAGCAAAGCCAACTGCACTTCACAGACGGTCTGATCCCCTGGAATCACTCCATTGCACCTTTTAAATCCCCAAGCAAAACTTCTGCTCTTCCTACTCTGTGTGCTGTCATCATAGGACCAACAAAATAAACACACGTTAATTCACCCAAGTGTGATTTTTTTTGTACTCAACTCTATTGCAGAACATTGAAGGGTTTTCATTGCCAATGCAATAATGTTTTACATTACATTCCTCTGTAAACTATTATTTCTGAAAAAATAGCTTTAAGTAAAACCTTTCAGGTTTCTTCAGCTAGTGTGTCTACCAATCTCAAAGTCTTACTGTTTGTTTTTTAAGTTTTGCAATTCATTTCCATGCAATCGTCTCTCTCTCTCTGTTCAAAGTATTGTTTTTGACATCTCACATGGAAGCCCAGGAATATAAATATTTGTTTTTATTTATTATCTGGTGTACATGTTTATATCAGGATATTGCTGGTGTCGATATGCATGCTTATCCCTAATATATGACAAAAAATAATGCAAAAATTTTTTTAAAAACGCTTGGAGCTGGTACAGTGCAGATATTCTCTACCAAGCAAAGGTGAAAAGAGAAAAGAAATACAAAGCATCAGTTCATATAGTTATTTAACTAATGTAGGCTTAGACCCAAACCTGAGAAAAAAATCACTGGGTTCTACATTTAAATTGTCTGAGTTTTTCTATATACAGTAACACCTCATTTAACATTGTAGTTATGTTCCTGAAAAATGAAACTTTAAGCGAAACTATGTTAAGCGAATCCAATTTTCCCATAAGAATTAATGTAAATGAGGGGGTTAGGTTCCAGGGAATTTTTTTTCACCAGACAAAAAGACTGCATTTTATATAAATGATCTGGAGACAGGGGTAAAAAGTGAGGTGGCAAAGTTTTTAGATGATACTAAACTGCTCAAGATAGTTAAGACCAAAGCAGACTGTGACGAACTTCAAAAAGATCTCACAAAACTAAGTGATTGGGCAACAAAATGGCAAATGAAATTTAATGTGGATAAATGTAAAGTAATGCACATTGGAAAAAATAACCCCAACTATACATACAATATGATGGGGGCTAATTTAGCTACAACGAATCAGGAAAAAGATCTTGGAGTCATCGTGGATAGTTCTCTGAAGACGTCCACAGCATCGCAGACAGAGACACACACACGTGAGAGACAGAGAGATGTGTATTTTCCCTTTAGGTACACTGAGCCTACCCTTAAGTAGGCTGCCTTGTTAATTAGATCAGGTTGCTGAGACCACAGCTGCTGCCAGCAAGCTCCCTCCGTCCTGAACCCTGTCGTGTGTCCCCCCTGCTCTATGGAAGATGGGGTAAGCGGGGTCCAAGAGCAGGGGGGAGGGGGACGCCCTGACAGCCCCCCTCTTCCTCCCCTCCCCCCCCCACACAACAAGCAGGAGTCTCGGGGAGCAGCTCCAAGGCAGAGGGCAGGAGCAGCACATGGCAGTGGGGAGAGGGACAGCTGAACTGCCGGCAATTGCTAGCCTGCTGGGCAGCTGCTGCAGAGGGAACTTAGGGGAGCAGGGAGCAGATAGGGGGAGCTGATAGGGGGGCTGCCGGTCCACCCTAGTTCCAAGCCCCCACCAGCTAGCTCCAACAGGCTGCTCTTCCTGCAAGCAGTGGACAAAGCAGGCGGCTGCCAAATGACATTAGGAGGGAGCATTGCACAACTTTAAACATGCATGTTCTCTAATTGATCAGCAACGAAACAACGTTAACTGTGATGACTTTAAGTGAGGAGTTACTATAGTTAGCTAAGAGCGGGACATGCCAACTCGTATTGTGTTATATGCAGAGTTCTTCCATATCCAGAATTCTGTTACAGAGCAACTTGCTGAAACAGATGTGACTCAATTTTGGAAATTTGTATCTGGTAACTTTCATCCAATCACATGCCTAGCAGCACCATCAGTAGTTTGTGAGGAAGCTTTGCCCCTTTCATCTGCTCTATTAAAGTTTAACACCGTCATCAAGAGCTCTGTGTTCTTCCATATGCAGTGATTTTATAGAGCCAAATCCCCTCAATTTATTCCTCCTAATCTCAAAGAAACTATTTACTTCAGGAGGGGAACAAGAATTCATATTTGTATATAAGAAATTAGCATATTTGTCATGAAATAGTAGATGTGCAATAAACTGCTCTTACAGACAAACACGTCTGCTCGATTACCTCAGCAACTGAGAAAGTTGTTTATTGTTTCATTAACTCCAGTGCCAAGAACATTATCCCACAATTAAAAAGCTACAGCACATGCACTCCTAATAGATTGGTAGGCTAGTGTTTTGTCACCGTAAGTTACACAAGTAATAGTCTAGCCATGGGAAACAAGGCAAAAGTTGCAAATTGCTACTAAAATCTGCCAAAGCTCAGAGGCTGCACTTTAATCAAAATATACTTTATTTTCTAATAAATGTTGACTAAAGCCGTTTAACTAATAGTGTAAAACAATTTAAAAACTGCTACTGCAGTGGCTGCTGGCTCAATCATATCGCTGCAGCAGCACACAGAGGCAGGTGGAAGAAAGCTGATGCTTTCCTGCCTTATCTTCCCCAAAGCTTCCTAAGCAGTCCTGGTTTCAAGGCTGGCAGAGTGAAATGAAATTTTACCTAACTCCTGTAGTCTATAGGGATGATGCTTCCTTATGTTCTATAGCAGAGGTGGCCAACCTGTGGCTCTGGAGTCACATGCGGCTCTTCAGAAGTTAATATGCGGTTCCTTGTATGGGCACCGACTCCGGGGCTGGAGCTACAGGTGCCAACTTTCCAATGTGCCAGGAAGTGCTCACTGCTCAACCCCTGGCTCTGCTACAGGCCCGACCCCCACTCCAACCCTTCCTACCCCCACCCCTGAGCCTGCTATGCCCTCGCCCCTCCCCTGCAGAGCCTCCTGCACGCCAGGAAACAGCTGATCGGGAGGTGTGGGAAGGGAGCGGGAGATGCTGATTGGTGGGGCTGCCAGTGGGCGGGAGGCGCTGGGAGCCGGGGGTGGGTGGGGAGTTGATGGGAGCTGCTGACATATTACTGTAGTTCTTTGGCAATGTATACTGGTAAATTCTGGCTCCTTCTCAGGCTCAGGTTGGCTATCCCTATTCTATAGAAAGGTGTTGAAATGCAAATGAGCCCACAAATCTATTTCCTAAAGATAGGTCTGACAATAGTCAAGCGAGGCCTGGTAAAATATAAGTAAAGTGAAGGGAGATAATTCAGAGGCAGGATGGAGATAAAACAGGGCATAACCCAAGGTCATGTTCTAGGCACGTTTTGTTCCTAAGAAGTGTATTAGATAAAATATTATGCTTTGGATAATGCTATTAACATTGATGGTTATTGGGATGGTATTTATGCAGATGTTAATTAATATGTTGCTTAATATTAAATAGCCAATGAGATCAAACAAATACAGATATAGTAAAAGGTGAATTTAATATTAATTAGGAGGTGTTAACTATAATTGATTATAAAAAGGGTAGCACACTACTTTTAGTTGAGGCACGCAAATCCACCATGAAGGCACCATTAGAGAAAGGATTATGTACCCATTTTCTTTACACCCCTGAATATATAATTTCATCTTAGAATGAGACTGCAAATGCAGTGGTTAACTATTTAAAGTTTTCAATGTTATCACTCCTCCACTAAATTAAATTATCTGTAACCAGCCTGGAGGTTGGAACATTAAAGAATTCAGTTGCATTTTATTCCTTATTTTTAAGCTACTAATTGGAAACACATAAATCAAAGGTTACACTCCCAAGAAAAAAAATGGGGAAGTGCAACAGAACCCTGCCAAGTAAGTACTAGTATGAGTGCAGGAACATATTGCCAAAGGCTGTTTTGCTACAGTTATACAGCCTCACTGTCTTCATGGAAAGGACAGCAGAATTAGACCCATATTTGGTTAAAAAAATACAGTAACGACTAGATTTTCAAAAGGCACAGTCTCCTTGTTGCATCTGCAGAAAGAATTGCAGGCACAAATCACCACAGCTCTAGCTACCTGATCTGAGTCCACTATTGGGTAGTTAGTGTGACAGTTATGGCAATTTCCTGCAATATCCTGGATAAGACTTATTGAATTCAATTTAATGAGTTTAGGAGTTCATTGTATCAAAAATGCAAATGTTGATGGGTCATTGTGGGAGTGTATGGAACAACTCTAGGGAGGAGATTTGAACCTGACTAATGTAAACTCTGAGAAGGGTTATGAGCTTCAAAGAATTACTTGAAACAATGTGATTTTCTTTAGAAGTGGGTTTCCTAGGAAATAGCTGGGAGGACGGAATGCAAATTCCCCACCTCTGGACCCAGTTGTTTGAAGCTGTGCCTCAAGGAGCCACCTATTGCCTGATTGACTACCTATTCATGGTCTCTCTGAGGATCAGAGTCCCAAAGTATATAAAGGAGAAAAAGCACAGATTCATGGGTGTGCTTGTTCTGAGCCAAGGTGGTTATGAACTGTGACCACAGAAAAAAACAACAGGGTGGAGTTTGAAGGACTTTTCACCTGCCGAAGCCCTTGCAGGAGTTGGGTGATCTCTGGTAAGCTTATTAGCACCCATTTGGGTCTTTTTATTTAACTATTTTTTCTCTCTAGCACTTTTACTTTAAAAATAAATGTTCTTGCTTAGAAAGAGCTGTGTGGTAATTTATAACTGTAAGAAATTATGCTGCTTATAGCCTAAGAATAAGGAAGGCAGAGGAGACCTATTTATCTTGCTGAGTCTGTCTTGCTGAGAAATTCAGCATAAGCAGTGAATTGTGCAGAAATACCCCAGCCAGAAGGGAGAGCTATGTGTCTACATCCAAGAGAAGTGATGACTGAGGAAACCAGAAACCCAGTGGTTGCACTTGGTGGACCACAGAGGGAGAACACAGGTGCAGTTGCCTTGAACGCCGACAGCTGAAACAACTACAAAGTTGTGGGAAACAAACCGCTCTGCACACATCAGGTACTCCCTTCCTTTCCCCATTAGGCTCCCAGTAGAACAAGTTCTTTCTTATCTTACTTCCATTTAAATCTGCAGAAAGGCCCCTCATGGGCTCCCCCAGGCTTTTCCAGCAGCAGTCTTTAGTTGGTGCTTTTAGGTTCTGCTTCTCCTTGTCTTGCCTCCCTTTTGCCTTGTACCTTCTGCAGTCATTCAGACCTGCACCAAGTGGGTGTGAAGTCATACCAAATCATAATGGTGTTTTACACCCACTGTGCACAGACTAGTAAAAGACTAGTCTAGGCTCAAGGCAAGAGAGAATCTGATCTGCAAGGGAGGAGAGTCCCAGAGCAGGGCTCCAGCCGAGCTTGAATATCTACACTGCAATTCTTAGCCCCACAGCCTGTGCCAGCTGACACAGGTGAGCCACGAGTGTTTTATGCAGTGTAGACATGCCCTTTGTCTTCAAGTTTCCTCACTCCCCATAAATACTCACCTCTCTCTGGCATCCTTACTCAAAGCCCTTTCATTCTCCCCTTGTGTCAAAACACACTCACTGGCCTCTTTTCCTCAAGCTTTCCAGCCTCTGTCTCCAAGGCTATCACTCCCTCACTTCTATACACTTGCCACCCCACATCTCTCCCACCTCTTCCTTTGCCCCCAAAATCCTTTCACTTGGCTCACCAAATCCCTTCACTCTTCCTCAGTCTTTCCTTACTGCCCACCCAGCCCCACTGCCATAGTCTCTCCTCTCTATCCCCAAATGCCAACTCTCCCCAAAGACCAGGTCAGTGAGATTGGCTGACTCACAGGACAACTAAAATCTAGCCTTTTATGTTTTCCAGTTCCTTCCCAGGCTCTTCTTTCTCCAAGTGTCCAGAGAGTCTCTTCTACTAAACCCCTCCTCTTCCTCTATTCTCTTTCCAAAGTATCAGTGTCTCCTGCCACCTTTAAATCTTCCATTCCTCACTTCTTCCCTTTACTCCCTCCCTTGCATTCCCTGATTTCCACTGTCTGCTCCCCAAGGTTCCTTCCTCTCCCCCTATTTTCAAAACATACCCAGCATTCTCCTCAAAGAGACTCTCCCTTCCCCTTCAAGTTCCCCATCTCTCTCTGAGGAATATCTCATCCACAAGAATATTACCTCCTCAAGTTTCCTGTGTACCTCTCTCCTTCTCCCTAAAGGTCCCATCCCTTCAGTGGAAAGGTGGGGCAGGGACAGAAGAGCAGCCGCTGGTGGGCCAGGCATGCCAGCCTATTACTGGGACCCTCCACATCTTTCCCTGTCCTCAGCCACTGAGGGTTGGTAGGGGAGGAGGAAAGGGCAAGCAGGGAGCTGAGACAAGCATCCTAATTACACAGTCTTCTGTCTGACCAAAAGGAGGATAGAGAAAGCCCTACTATGAACACAGCTGCTTCTTGCTGCTGAAATCTATCAGCTAGCAGCTGATGGGTGACAGACAAGGGGGTTGAAAGCTGGGGGACTGTCTGGTGAGTGCAGCATAAAGCAGCCTTCTTGCAAAAACAAATAGAGGAAGGGGGAAAACACACCATTTTTCTCCCTAAGATTATAGCTGGAGGGGAAACCTCACTATTATTACTCTAATGAAGACGAAGCGCAATGTCTTATTTGTACCAGCATTCAAACTTGTAGATTTAAACAGAACCTATTGGGAGATCAGAGTCAGGCTCTTTATTCTGGAATGGTTTTTGCACTGTTACACATTCATGGAAATGCTGGCATACAAGCAAAACAAATCTGTGTCTTATTGGCAAATACAAGATGCTGAAACTTTAAGACCACAAACAGCTGCTATAAGCTTCGCAGCCACTGAATCCATCTTTTGACTACTAGCCACATGCAACTGGGTCCTATTCAGGTTTCCCTTTCAGCTTGTCTGTCAACATGACAACCATGGCAAGTGGTTAGTGCCCCATTCTGTCATCCTCAAGGAATGTCAGGTTAGATCATTATGCAGGGTCATACTCTACACATACTGTTGACTTTGGAAACAGGTCCTACCACCAGTTCCAGTTCCTTTTTCACATACTTGTTCATGGTCATGACTGAAAGGTTTTTTTGGGATTCCCCTCCCCCCTCATCTCGATCCAAACAATCTACACCTCAGAAAGAATTTCACACATCCTATTTTTGAATGTTGTTCATAACTAGCAACATACTCCAGTAATACAATCTCTCCCCCTAAAATTCTCACTGCTTTTCACCATTACTGTGGATTCTCCATTGAGAACGTGCACACTCATGAATCTAGAGGCACTTATTTAGATTTTAAAAATATGCCACTCCAACATTCAAAGAACATGTACAAACCATTTTTTAAATATATTGTACTTGAAAATGTCCAGTGGAGTCAATAAACCACATCATCTTAACCACACACTCACTCCTACCCTTTCAAACCACCAGGTCCATCCTCACTCCCCATCAGAAAAAGCCTAGAAAATAGGACTTACAGCATTCTCAAACTTAAGAGTTTCAGGTTCCTTCAGACCACTATGGGACTAATTTCACAATCCTTCATATTGTTCTATAGCTGGTAAGAAATTTGTCAAAAACAGGAAGAATATCTCAATTTACAACTTTTAATGAGGAAAGAGTCATATTTTTAAAGCAGCTTAACATTGCACTAATGACATTCTAAATTCTCTGTACATCTCAGTACTCTTCAGCATAATATCTGAGGACCAAAGTTCAATGCTGAATCAGCAGATTCTGATCATCAGCGAAATCAGCAGAACTGGCTGAAAATATGAATAAAGGTCTTAGAATTGTCCCATAGACGTTAACAAGGAGCCCAAGTCTGCAATTTTTTGTGAGGAGACCCCTTGTCCCATGTATAGGCCCTCTGCCTTCAAAAAGATGAAAAGTACAGAATTTAAAACTATTAAAGACGTCAGTGAAGGATACAAATATACTAAAGTTAAACTTTTGTTGTCTTAACTGGGTTTCCTTGGCTTATTGATGCACTCAACTGCCATTTAGAATTGGGCAAAACATCCTGTTAAAATCAACATTATATGCATAAATGTCAATAGTACTTTGACTATAAGTATGGGATGGAATTTTGCATTAAGGGTTTGTAATAGGGGCACTCATCAGAAGAGCACCCTTTCGTATCAGGATGCAGGGGTTCTTCTGCTTTAGCACACCATTATTGTCTGCCTTTCTGGTTCTGCAGTGACCTACAGTTTCCGTGTCCCAGCCCTCTGGCCAGGTCACCTTTCAAATTACTCCTTCCATGGTAACAAAAGTCCGACAGTTCAAACAAATGGTTCTCCTGCCCTCTCTTGGGCTACTCTTCAGCCCACCTCCCGGGCTCAGTTCTCAGTCCCTTCTGGGCTACCTTGAAGTCTTTTCCTGCTCTTTCATATAGAGTGCTGATTCCCAGGCTGCTTTCCCTGGAGTCTTTCTTGCTGTTTACAATTTATTGGAGTTCGCTCCTTTTCCTCTTTTAGTTGAGCTTTGGCTCTGAGGGATTTCTCCCTGAATGCCCTTTCTTCCTAGCAGGTTTCCACTGCCTGCTCTCCCAGGGGCATCTGGCAGCCTCTCCTGTTAGGGACTTCCCTGCCTCCAACAGACCCTACTTCATGGTCTCTTATAGGAGTCTAACCTCTATCCTGTAGTTCATCTTATGGAGTTCTCTCAACCCATTTTGTGAAGCCTAGATTTTAATTAGGCTATCATTTGATTCTATTAGCCCTGCACCCTCAGGCTTGGAAGCAGCTAATTATGGTGCAGGTAGGTTGGCTCCATATCCCTTTAAATGGATGCAGAACCAACTAAAGTCAACGTGAGTCTTTCCATTCATTGCAATGAGCTTTGGATCAGGCCCTAAAATACACTGACTCTAGTCCTGTCAGATCCATGCAGGCAGAATGCAGATAGTCCAGCAGTGTCTTGTGCTTAAATCTATACTTCTGAGGAAGAAGCAAAAATAATGCACGTTGTTAATCGTGCAGTACTGTTCTTGATGGCTGGAAGGGGAGATATATTGCTTCCTGAGGCTTGTAATAATCAGTTTATGGTCTGAAATATAATTAAGCATAACTGTAGTAGCATAACTATAAATGTTATTGGTGATACAATTATTAATCCCCTTTTCTATGTTAGGTATTATGTCTCTGATCCACAGATGAAGCATATGTTTTGATACACTACTCCACATCATTGTCATTTTGGAAATGTTACAATGTTATAAACTCCTTAACGGAACACACCAAAGAGCTTTGGCTGACGCATTACACTTCAATTTGTTAATGCATACATTTCATTTTGTTAACGATAAATGGATAAAGTCTTGCCAATTAGGATATATTCCCACAATAACAGGGTAATGACTCTGACTTAACAATTGATTTTGTTTCATTTGAAGAGAGGAGTGGGGCTTTCAATTATTATTTCTTATATCCCTTTAACACTTGTCAAAAATGCATCCCTTGTCCGATTACAAGTTCATACCAGTCCTGGGAAGGTTATCATTATATGCCATCTGCCTCCCAGTCACATTTTCAATTTCACTGTTCTCCATCTTATAGCATGATGCAAAGTGATCAGGATGTCCCCTCTTTCCCCCCCTCTATCAAAGGGATTCAAAACATCTATGCTTTAAAATCTCAGTAAAATTTACTATTGCTTCTTGTCACAGCACTTGCAGAAAACAGTCTGCTTCATTTTATCTGCTTCTCAACAGCCACACTTTGCAATTAATTACAGTAAATAAACAAAATATCAAGGAATGGCAAAACCTCCACCATCTGAGTTCTGAACTTAAGGGGAATTTTCCAGAGTATTTCTGAAGGAGGAAACATTTAGGGCCAAATTTAACTTGACTCTAATATTGCAGCGGAAAGTTGGGGCAATTACGGATAATTATTTCCACATGCAAACTCTGCGCTTGTATGTCACGCATGAACAAGTGAAGAGCTCAGCAGAGACATGTAACTACCTAGTTTGGCTACAGATGTTACCTCTTTGCATATGAACAGGGTGAAGTTTTGGTGGCTACCTAATAGAGTCCTCAAATGTTTTGAGTAGAAAAATCTGGATCTATTGTGTTTTGAAGGAAAGCATGGTGACATTTGGAGTTTTGGAATTTTCTGATCATGACAATCTTGTGAGTAGGAAATTGTCTAGCTGGGATGAAGCATAAAGAACATTAGGTGGTGGAAGACTATTTTTAACTTCAGCTCTCCATATCCTGCACCTGCAGTAGTAATATTAGATAAATGAAGGCATGAAAATGTGAAGTAAACATTTCACAATTTGCTTCCATCCAAGAACTATGCAGACCAGAAATGTGACATCAGCACCTCATACCACTCTAAATTCTCCAAGCAACCTGGCAAAGTGAAGGGATGGTGCTGACTGCTGCGGTTAATACATCATCCCACTCCAGAGACTTTGCAGAGGAAACGTCTTCGCTGACCTTTTCCTTGACTTGCTCCCAAAAAGGGAACAGGAGTAAGCAGTCCTTGCACTCTGCTATTGTAAAAGGCTCTTGGCTCAGCCTTGCAGCAGAGGGATAGGAAGGTTTTTTGCCCAGCCCTACTCCCTTCTTTGTGGTCAAGCAAGGGCCTTTAGAGATCGTAAAAAATATAATGCTGCAAATAAGATCGATGGCATTCGCTATTTAAGGCGGTTTTCCACAGATAAAATGATCATCAGATCAAGTCTTCTCTTCAAGCTGCTTTCAACTACCTGAAAGGGGGTTCCAAAGAGGATGGATCTAGACTGTTCTCAGTGGTACCAGATGACAGAACAAGGAGTAATGGTCTCAAGTTGCAGTTGGGGAGGTTTAGGTTGGATATTAGGAAAAACTTTTTCACTAGGAGGGTGGTGAAGCACTGGAATGGGTTACCTAGGGAGGTGGTGGAATCTCTTTTCTTAGAGGTTTTTAAGGTCAGGCATGCCAAAGCCCTGGCTGGGATGATTTAGTTGGGAATTAGTCCTGCTCTGAGCAGGGGGTTCGACTAGATGACCTCCTGAGGTCCCTTCCAGCCCTGATATTCTATGATTCTATGATTCATCAGTTCCATGACAAAGCTCACTTTTTCCAACTTCTAGTGACTTAATGCAGAAAATCCTGAGGGTTATATTCTGAGGTCCTCAGCCAGCACACTCCCACTGAAGTCAATGGATATATGGTTTGGTAAGAGCTCAATGAAGACCTCAGGATCTGTTCTTTGATCTTTCAGGTCATTCACGTGTGTGGAGAATTATTTTAATTTACTTTTAACATACATTTCCATTGCCATTTTCTCTTCTGCCCTACATATCCCTATCAGATTATGTTGTAAATGAAAGTTGTAGACAAAGAAAAAATGACTAGCTCAAGACTTATCACAGAAGAGTTCCGTAAAAAAATGTATTTTCAAGCACATTTACAATTTTAAGACTGGTGGTTTTACACCTTCCATTGCAGCATCTGGTACATTCCAGTTTCAGAAATAAGATGCCTGTCTAATGGCTATTACTATGATCCCATATGCTACTCCTTTGTTCTCTTAGGTTTACTGAACACTGTACAAATAAAAGAAAAAATACAAGTTATCTTTTAAACAAGATATAAATTTCAATGAATATGAGAGATTTTGATGCGTTAATAATTACTGCAGGTTGTCGTCTTCTAAAGCTAATGAGTGCATACACAGCTTAACAGAACCACGTCTTTACACTAAGAAATTTGACCTGTTACAAGTGCCATGTGCAGTTGACAATGTGAACACTGAATTAGTTAAATGAATAGAAAATTAAGCAAATAAACCATTTTCTATTAGCATAGTTATTCATCTGATTAAGCTTACAAATAAATACAAAAAACAATTATGCACAATTTATACACTGGATAGACTAGAAAAATGCTCTTGTACTTAAACTATGAAAAATTTGAATTGCAGTTTTTTTTAAATAAAATTAAAGATCGTACTACAAAATCTTATTACCAGATAATTGTAAATTATGCTGTAGGAAAAATGTTCAATTATTAGCCAGCGAAGTTATCAGCCCCATTCAGCCAGTCAGTCAAATAGGCTTGCTGCATACAATCCTTTTCATCAAATGATAAAGCTGTGTCCTGCATCGATATTAATTGAAGTACAACAACATAATGTCCCAGATCAGTTTGCAGATAATCTTTCAGTGTCAGTAACAAACTACTTCACATGGGACAATTGCCTTCAAGATACTGAATCCCCATCTGGTGAGATCCTAATGAGCAACGGAGAGGTTCAAGTGTAATGAAGCAAGTTTCTTTTGGCAAATGCTACTTGACAGCTACATCATGGGGCCTTGACAGCTGTATGCTGTTGTCTTATATTAATACCTTTTTGAAGATCTCATGACAACATGTGTGGAAGATAAAGGGTTCTTCTCTCTTCTGCTGATTAGTTTGTGGATACTCCCATATTTAATCCACTAGTGCTTCTTAAATTCATGAAATAGGATTTGCATTCAGTCAGTCATTGTTTATTGGACAGTGGTCTATCAAACTTTTTTAGCTCTTGTATTCCACAGAGAAGGTTTTGAATACTGCAGCTGTGTTACTGAATTTCAGAAGCAAAACTGACTTAAAAATCATGTCAAAGCAAATTTTTTTTGAGGCAAAGGGAAGGAAACACCACTCTGGGTCATCATTCATCTGTTTATGCACCTCTGGTGCACATGCTGCACAGGATCTCAACCGAGTTCCCCAAAGCTGTTTTCTCTGCTAGGTCCTATTCAGTACTTCAGGAAAGAATGTCAGACACAATGTCTGAAATGCACACGACACCTAGTTATATGGTTCCTTAATCTCAATTGCATAACATTCCATCCCCAAGCTCTTGAAGTGTCAGAACAAGATCAGCTCCTACATGAGGAATAATTTGAAGCCACAATGAGGAAAAAGCAGCGTCTTCTAATCACTATCACTGTCAAAGAACTAGCCAACACTTATCCTGCATGAAGGGTGATGGAAATCTGCCCCACAATCATTAAAAGAGTATACGGCTCAAGAGACCTCATGTTCTCCACCTTAATACAACAAAACACCTTCTGCTGTCAGCTGGCCAGAAGACTTTGCCTCATCTTACCAAAAAAGCAGACCCAACCATAGTGATCAGTCCTTTCTTGATCTCCAGGCTTGATCACTACAAGACACTTGACTTGGGAATAAGTTCAAATAAAACCTCAAACTGATAGAAAACATAGCAGCTCACCTGCTAGTAAACACAAGTTGACAGGAACACATCTCTACAGTTATCCAGTCAGTGCAGTGTATGATGAAGATCAAATCAAGATCAACTTCCAGGTCTTGATCTTCAAAGATATCAAAGGGGTAGGACCAAGGTATTCCCAAGACTGCCTCTCCTTCAGAGACTTAGACCTTCTGAGGGAGCTACCATCCTCAGAGATGACACTCTTTGTATACATGGTAAAACTATTGCAAGCTGGAGTGGCTATGGAATCTGAATTCCCGTTCAAGAAAGCAGAGGTTTTGCATTCACCCCCAATTAAGTCTCTGAAAACAGTGAAAGAAGCCTTAGAATCAGCTGCTTAGGGAGCCCTTTGAAGGCTTTTCATAGGTAATTTCTGAGTGAAGATATTAAGGCTTCTAGATAAGATTTAGAGAGAAGTAGTACTCAGTGATCCACTCAAGCACTGCCTGAGCTAAAGGGCTTATGAAGTTGTCTTGGAGAGAACCTCCTATTCCATGGGCCAGCCTCTGTCCCCCTATAGGCAAAGCAAATAGCTGATTTTGCCTGTCACAGCTAAAGACTTCAGAATTTTGTTCAGAGTACATATTTATTTTGACTTGAGGACTTTGTGGATTTCCTGTCATTACGGATTAGCATTTGCAGGTACACACTAAGCGTTCACACATGGTAGCAGTTCTGCTTCAGGGATCCTGCTTTATAACTTTCATTCTGTGCACAGACGTGCTGCCCTTAGGACTTACAGATATCCACTTCCCTAAAGAAGTTTGGAAATTTGTGCACTGATTTTCTACATGAGCTCTTCTGTTGGTTTTACAACTTAAAAAAAGGCAGTTCTCTAATTCTCCAGGATCCAAAATATGTCATTCACAATAAAATGTAATGTTCGCAGCAAGTAAACTTTACCATTATTTCAAAGTGATGCCACAATAATGTCATTTAACAATTGACAATGTCAGAAGACCTGCTCTGCAATTATATTAAATAAAATTTCATTCCGCCTCCAAACACATTTATCATATTTAAAAATATGTCTCCTTATAATGAACAGTTATGGGCTTTCAAGATATTAATTCCTATAGTCTTTGTACTAGAATGTACTAGAATATAGAATCATTGCCAAAGTAGTGATGGATTGCAACACGTACATGAAGGAAAGGAGTTCAATCATTCTCCTGCTATATCTTTCAGATTGTTTTTATTCTTTCAACTTTACATTTGTAAGCAACTGGAAAACTGACTTATCTGAACTGTTCAGGCATTTTTAGTTTTAGGGTTTTTTAAGTGATATGAAAGCTAATTAAATTGAATGTTCACTGCAAAAAATCAAAACTTACTTCTCAATATTCATGGATACAGAAACAGCAGAATATTTTTCATGCATCCTTGATCGCTGCATTCCTTGCTGTCAGTTGTGCACCATTGTTAATCAGTTTCATTTGAGGACCTGGATGGTGCTGACACCCATAGATATACAGATAAGTGATGGTATGAAATATTGCCAAGCACATTCAAACAGAAAATAATTCAGTGAACTCATATACCTACATTCCTATACCCTTCCGTTTCTTCTAAGAGATTGATCCTTTCACTTAGGAGATCTGGAAGTCTATGCTGTGTAACGAAGCACACTGTCTATCTTGGACACTTATACAGCGCCATTACCGTGGTATCTGAGCACCACACAATCTTTTAATGTATTGATCCTCACACCACCACCCTGAGAGCTAGAAAAGCACTATTATCCCCATTTTACAGATGGGAGAACTGAAGATCACAGACACAAAGTGCCTTCCAAAGGCCATTCAGGAAGTCTGTGGTCTAGCAGGTAATTGAACCAGGTTTCTCAATTTAACCCTGGACCATCCTTCCTCTCTTCCTCACTCCGAGCTTCAAGCTTCATCCGTTAAATAATGCCAGGATGCTTGGTGCTCAGACATCACCATATAAAACCCTAGATAGATCAGATATCTTTTTAACTGTAATAGGCTTTACCCAGAATAGGTATGTGAGCCAAATTGCCAATATCTGTCAAAACTGGGTGTCTCAACTTTATTAATTTGCCAAAAAGGAGCTTTGTAGCAAATTTATCAGCAAATACATGCCAAAAATGGAAATCCTAATTGAAATTATTGCTGAAGTGACATGCTCAGAATTTTTCCCCAGAGCGACTCCACATGCATACAAATACTTACATTTCTCAATTCTGCTTTATAAACACTACATTACCATCAGAACAATCTGATGAGGTTTTGCAAAATACACACTAACATTCCCAGTTTACAGTTGCATAGAAAGCACCACTGAATTACCCAAGGTCACAGGAGGTCTGTGGCAGGGCTGGGAGAACCCACATCTTCCAACTCCCACGCCTATGCCTTAATACACAAGACCATTCTTCTTCTGTACAGTACTTGGAGGGGACAGTCTAACACAAGAGGCTGTGGAATGCACCAGCTACATGAGAACATGCCCTGAAGAGGAACCCCTTTCTACAGAGTGATTTTGAATCAGAATGACCCATTTTAATTTCTTGCAATTTTGGTGTGCAATTTTGTATTCCTGCACAACAAAATAATTTTTTTTTACATAATGGTTATTTAAGGACAGATTCTAATCTCGGAAGTTTATATCCATCACTTCATAGTGCACATTGAAATACTGAAGCATAAATTTATACAATCAACATAGAGTACACTCAGGAGACTGATATGTGACCTTGCAAACAGATGACTTTGGAGTTGAATATTCAGTTATTCACAAGCAATTCATTCACAAGTACAAACTTGACTTGACCTGTCTGTCCTACACTGAGTTATAACCATCATTTAAATTCTTATACTCTTCTTACAGCAGAGCACATGAGAATTAGAAAGATTTCACTGGACCTGTATGAACCTGGCACTCTAGCTCCAAAACAGCCTGTGCAAGGATCTCTGCTGGTTATTTTGTCTGTCTATATACATTTCCATCTCCCATTTCTCAAATAACTTGTTTTAAAATTACAGGGAGGGGGAAAGAGACAAAAAATAAATCCCTACCAGAAACACATAGGAATGACAACCATCCATTTAGAGCAAGTAGCTGACTTAAAATTAACTTAAATTAAATAAAAGGATCTCCCCCCCCCCCCCCCCCCCCCACACACACACAGAAGAGAAGAGGAAACACCTACACCAATACAGAGTTCAAAAAGAGAGACACATTCATATTGCACTAGTGGGCAACAGTCAGCCCAATAGGGCATCTCTTTATCCCATGGGACAGTGTATGCCAAGTACTGTCCACCGTTTCTGACTGTACACATACCAGAAACTTCTCAGATCAGGAAGTTATCATGGCTGTTGGTTCCACGAGAATGTAAGCTCTTTGGAGTATGGACTATGTCTTCCTATTGTTTGTACTGTGCCATGCAGAACAGGGGCTCAATCCTGTTATATACACACTGCGATGAAGATAGATATATAGAATAGCCAGATTTCTACTTTCTTTCATGGCACTCTGATGGCTCAGCTATGACAGCAGCAAACCCTTCTCCTTACACAGAAAATGTGGATGATGAAGGGGACAGTGCTGGAGAGAAACTGGATGTGAAGTGTTATGTTTCACAGCATACAAACAGAAAAGTTAGTTAAATACTCTTGCTGGGAGGCTGCAACATAACAGTGAATTTCTTGGTATTCAGAATGATAACACACAAGAACACCAACGCAGAGAGAGACAAAACAGGCTACTCCCTAAAACAGAGAGGCACAACTCACCCAACCTTATTCTAAGCTAGCTGTGTGCAGACTGACTCTGCTAGGCCCAGATCACACAGTTCCCGAAAGACCCCCCAGCCTGCGATCAGGGCCCGGGGCGGGGGGGAACTGAGCATTTAAGGTGATAGCTTACAATTTTAATACAGCCTTTCATGCACCACATGGGGTTTAATGATTGTGGGGTTCATTAAACAACAAACTAGAGCATGAGAAAGGAATACAACTTTTAATAAAACAAACTGAAGAGCTTCTGTGGTGAACTGCTGTACACAGCTACACTGTGTTCTCAACCCCAGCTTCCAGGGCACATCTCTAAATTCCTATATTCATAATACTGTCCCTTAATTGGGAGCGTCTGTAAATTATAATCTTCCACAAACATCTCTACATGGGAGTTACTGGCTAATTGCAAGAGCTGCTGACTGAAATCAAAGCCAAATATGTGAAAAGAAAATATATCAGCATTACTGTGTATACAGGTCCAGTCTGACTGGGAATATTCATGAACCAATATCATGTGTTTATGTTCAGACCTAATCATTCTAAAGCAGGAGCGGTGCCAGGGTTTTTGGCGCCCTAGGCGGGGGTCCTTCAGCGCTCCCGGTCGTTGTCGGCAATTCTGCGGTGGGGGAGTTCTTCCGCACTCCCAGTCTTTGGGGCACTTCGGCGGCGGGTCCCGGAGCTAGTGAAGGACCCGCCGCAGAATTGCTGCCAAAGACCTGGAGAGTGGAAGGACCCCGCCGCCGCCGAATTGCTGCCCCCCCCAAATGCTGGTGCCCTAGGCAACCGCCTAGGTCGCCTAAATGGAAGTGCCGGCTCTGTTCTAAAGTCATATATGAAAAATAAAAGACTACACATCTATGCCCTGTTAATGAGAATGTATACAGTCAAAATAGAGGGGGAAAGTACTCTTCCAGATTTTGTACTTGCTCAAAAAAACAAAACAGAGCAAATTATATCTGATTTACATTGGAATCTTGGGAGTAAGTCTTGGTAAGGGTTGAGGAACACCCCAGTGAACTCCATATCTACATTAGGACACAAATAGGAAAAGGAGATTGGGGGGGAAAAAGAATTCTGATTCTAGGCTTTAGTAAAAGTGAATGGAGCTAGAAAACCAACCGCTCTTGTTGACCTCAGCAATTCTTTCTCTCAGGCACCTTCTATTTATGTCACTCTTAACCTTTTACTAGAAGGTCCAGCCTTAAACATAATTCTTACATAAACCATGGTACCATCTATTGACTGGCAGTCTCCAATACTGCATCATAGCAATGTAGTTTGACAGTTCACTTAACACTACTAACATTCAGTTAGAAGCATTAGAAATTCCCCTCTTAAGTTTACATCACTGTAGCTGATCAGGCCATGGGCAATCAAGCCTAGTGTTGGAAGCAAGAGTTTTACCTCCTGGTTAGAGCTGGGTCCAGAGTGGGCAGAGTGCAGGAAACAAGAGTCAGTACTGGAGAGAGAGAAGCCAAATACCAAAGCCAGGGGTGTAGGATGTAAACCAAAGTCTAGACCTGGGGTCAATACCAAAGAAGCAGAAACCGAATCCAGAACCAGAGAGTCAGCTAGAATCATAAGCCAGAGGCAGAGCCAGGGATCAAAGCCATAAGTCTGAAGCCAGAGGGGAGTAGGGGCTGGAACAGAGTACGAACAGGGACTGGGAGCAGGCTGCAGTAGGGCTAAAATAAAACAGGGACTGGAACAAGGTCAAACAGCTGCAGGTATGTGACACACAGAGCTGCCCTTGCTGTGGGTACCATGCTTATTACCAGGGCTTCTAAAGCAGCAGCCAATCAGGGACTGTGGCCACTGTCCGTTTCAAGGCAGTGCAGCCCTGCTCATTGGTTGCCTAGCAGCAAAGTTAGTCAGGGAGAAGGTCAGCAGCTGGTTCTAGCTGGTCTGGTCCCTGACAATCACTCCTTTAACTAGTTCTCCTTGTTCTTAACAGAATATATATGTTTATCATTTAAGTGAGTTCCATTAGGGAAATAGGAACAGATTTAATAGGCCTGTTTTAGAGTAAATGGAATATTGCCTATAGTCTGGTAAGCAATCTAGGTTCATTGCTGGCAAAAGGATGAAAAGTTACCCTGAGGTCTAGATGAATGTTTAGAGATGATACCTTATCCAGGAGTTGAGTCACAGAAGGGGACCAAAGGGCAAGAGAGTTTGCTTTGAACTGATTGTACTGAGTGAGTTGTGACTGTTGGTAGGATTAGTTATATCATGTATATTTCCAATTTTGCAGTAGTCTAGTCCACCCCTTGTGCCAGGAACGTAATTTTTTTTTTAAACAAATGTACCATTGTTTTTTTCCATCATTGGGAAAGGGCACACACATAGATGTTGTACCTGGGTTGGTAAATTTTCATTACTCTCTCAAGGCTTTATTAATAATAACTGCATGGTCCAATCCATTGGGACTTAAATTTGTTATGCAGCACCATTATGTGTGATCTTCTATCGGATAGACAAATGCAGTTCTCTGTTTTCTCTCTCCGGATAAATGTATCAAGCTGTTACAGGGATATGCCAGATTTTCATGTGGTGGCATTCTCAATGTTTGCAGAGTTAGGAGCACGTACTTTGTGGGACGTCTTAGAAGAACAGTTCATAACCAGTACGATTTATAATGCTAGAGCGCACACCAAATTCTGCCAGGTTTAAATAGGCTGTAGTCACAGAGGAGAATTCAGAAGCTAACTTTAAAAGTATGATTGAAATTTTCTGGATGGCAAGAAAAGCAATGGATTTCATGATACATAGTTGGTAACAGGGTTTCTTGACAAAGACAGATCAACATTATATGCTACATCCTCAGACATCTAGTCTCTTGAAAACTCTGAGGATTTTTCCTCCACAGTTTCTCTAAGCAAGTTGCTAAAGCATTAGCCTATTCTCCGGTTATCCACACATCAATATTGCAGCCTCCTGGTATCCAGACTCTAACAGTCCCATCTCTCCTTATTGCAATCCATCTGCTGTGACCAATATTATTTTCTCTTCCTTTTATGGTAACCATTCCCCCACTTCTCAGTTCTTTATACTGGTGACACAAAGAGCCCTTGGCAAAAGATCCCCTGTTCTTTGCAAAAAAAAAAAAAAAAAAAAAAAAAATTCACCTCAGAACTGACAAACTCACTATAGCAAACATCTTGCAGGATATTTATCCATAAATAGCAACACACAAGATATCTACAAAAAGCTCATAACTTGTCAAGATTCATAAACGTTGTGAGATGTATGTACGGGTAATATTTAAGGAATAATGTATTTATATTGAAAGTATGCTTTATGGACTATACGTAACAATTAGTCACCAAAGAATAATGTGTTTGGTGATGGTCGATTCATGCAAGGGAGAGTCTGTTACCCCTCCCTGTTTAGCCGATGATGCAATGCAAGGCTCAGTTATTTAGCCATAAGCAATACTAAGTGGAAAACCATCACAGGCAACTTCAAACAATTGAAACCACGTGGAGGTAAAAAATAAACTTTACAACAAGACAGGAGTTCACCCAGTCTGAATAAAAACAAAACACAGTCTTCAGTATAACACAGAGAAGGGAGAAACATTCTGAATCTATTCACTGAGGAAACCCCTTGGGAAGCAGAGGTATTGTCATGAACATTCGGATCCTAGTTCTTGGGAAATCAGCTAGCTCTGTGACAGACAGAACTCTGAGGGTTGGAGAAAAACCTACCTGATTAGCTAAAAAATAGTTAACTATTAACAAGGTTTGCATTTTGTGATTTTGTTTTGTAACCATTTACATTACTTTCTCTCATATCTACTTAAGTCTTTACCCTTTCTTAAATAAACCTACTTTTGTTTTATTATAAGTGCTCACAAGTGCAGTGTAGTTTATGGTAAAATTGGTAAACTGCAGTACAGTGCACATTCAGGTACAGATAGATCCGGAATTTCTCTGACTAGCCAGTGTCAGGGACTGGATATCCCAAGGCAAGGCTTCAAAGGTATTTGGGGTACATTTATTGTTAACCTGCAAGGTGAAAACAGGACTGGCATAGCCCAGCAGAGAGTGCTTGAGTGGCTGAAAGGCTGGTAGTGTTAGAGAGCTGACAGACAGACAGGCACAGGTCAGACTCCCTCATGCTAGAGGCAGGAGTAAAAGTGACTCACAGTCCTGGCTGTCCCGAGAACTGTCTGTTGTATTGGCTTCTCCGCCCTGTATTTATATGATGTTCGAGTTTCCTCTTCTCACATGCAAGCCATAACTCAGTTCCTCCCAGTGTCTTACCCTTAACACCTTTTGCCCTCTGATCTGTTCACTCTACTCCACTCAAGCATTATTCATAACTGCCCTATCTTCTTCCTTCACTCACTCCTGACTTTTTCTTTCTTCCACACCACCACTACCCTTCTTCTGTCATCCTCATAGAGGTCTGATGGGGAAGAAAGAAATGTCCTGACCAACAACAGGACCAGACGATGACCCAAAGTGCACCTCAAAATACTTGAGCATCTAGCAGCAACACACCAGAGGCCTGAAAACCAATGGTCCTTTAAATTAGCACCTTTCCTGATTGAGGGAGCCTCAAGCAGCATACCACAGCAATGATCATTATGGACTGGTTCAGACCCATTAAAGAGAGCTATTGCCGGTCATTTCTGTGGGCAGCTGACTCGGTTTAATTGTGCTCTGGTAGATCTCATTCAGGATTCTCAGTATCCCCACTTTTACCAAGATGACAACCTCTGGTTCACATTATCACTGGAGGTCAAACAAGAACATGTGGGCTAGCTCTCTTCAGTTTGTTCCAAAGCCCTTTTGGCAAGAGATACTGAACCTACCTCATGTTGCAACAGGAGCTGATCACTGTGGGGTAGAGTAAAACCAGGACAGAGGCATGTCTCTCTTTTCACCAGGAGTTTATGAAGAGTTATCTAGAGCAGAGGTTCTCAAACTGTGGTCCATGGACCACCAGTGGTCCATGAGCTCCATTCAGGTGACCTGCGGATAGTTCCCTCTAAGGTGCACACCTGAGTGGCCAGCCGCACACGAGAGAATGAAGGGCTACCCACCTAATTAGTGGAGCCGCACAGGCGTGGCTCCACTAATTAGGTGCCTGGACCCTGGAGAAGACTCACATGTAAGGTGAAGTAGTGGCCTTGGGAGGAATAGGGGGTAAGTGGGAGGGGGCAGTGGGGTGAGAAGAGAGTGGGGGGAATTTGGGACGTGCAGGGCTGCGGCGGCCAGAGAAAGAGGCGACTTTCCCCCATCTCCAGGGCTGCAGCTGCTGGGGAGAGATGGCCCTCCTTCCCAGCCTCAGCTCTGTGGAGGGGGAGAGAACCCCCCTCCCTTCCCAGCCCCAGCATGGGGGATGCTGAGGCGAGGGAGAGAGGGAACATCCATCGCATTAGAAAGGTAAGACTACTGATATTAAAATATGAGTTGTGTGCTTTTATTTGTAGAACAAAAAATGTTTATTATTATTATTAACTTTTTTTAATATAGATCATTTTATCCAAAGTGCTTTACAATAGTTAGCTAACAGCACAAATAACATTTGAAAAGATCATTAAGTGGTCCGCCGAGACCCTCAGCAATTTTCAAGTGGTCCATGAAAAAAAAAGTTTGAGAACCACCGATCTAGAATATCGATTCTTTCTTCAAGTGCCATCTCACAGTACCTCAAACTACACACAAAGCCCCCACTTGTCCCTCTTCCTTTGGAGGATCCCCTTTTGATCTAATTGACCATCCTCTGGTAAGCCCCACCTCAAGAGGAGTATCAGGGAGTGTCATTGACTATTAGTACCAGTCACCTATCTTGATACCCCAAATCTATTCCTTCATACTCTATGGGCCTGATTGAAAGCCTCTTAAATCAATGGAAGAACTCCCATTGACTTTCATAGGCTTTGGATTAGGCTCCAAGTCAATTCAGTTGGTGACAACTATGACAACTGTGGTGGCAATTTAAAATATCTGTAATTGATTGCATCAGATAGGACAGCTGGAAGAATAATTCTCTGTTATCATTGAAGTCCCACTTGTCCTAAATGCTGCAGTAAGTTTATACATTTAGATGAGCTGAATTCTGTCTTTGGCCTAAGTGGAATTTGGCTTTGTCCTACATAATCAAACAGTGGATCAGACATTTGGGTGAGATTAAAGTTTTTCCAAAAAACAGATGGTGATAAAAGGGAGGACAAAAAATATAAAAATGTGGCATTTAGAACAGATGTATTTTACATCCTCCCTATGTTTGTCTTGCTCTTCTGGTATTCACTGAATTAGACATTCCCAGACTTCCGAATGAAAATAGGAATGACACACAGGGCAGATGAACAATGCTCTCTCTTTCCCAAATTCTCTATTTAGCTACTATCCTGTTCAATAGAACACATTGCTTCTCTGATCAGATGGCACTTTTGGCAACAGAAAACATGTAATAATTAAATGTAACCCTCCCACAGCAGGACCCCTAAGTCCCTTAACCTGCACATCTCCCGAAGGAAGATAAATATGGAGAGTTAACAAATTTGAACTGTTACAGATTAAGGAAGAGAGCAAATTTCAGAGTCATGGGGCCCTAAGAAAGAATGACCTGTCAGCACCACCTTCTCTTTTACACAAGCTCATGTGCCCCATCTAACTGCAGTCGGTGGCATTATTTTGCACGGAGAAAAGTGCTTTTCATGCATAGTTCTCAAGTGCTTGATAAAGGTAAATATTATTCTCACCATTTTAATTATGGGAAACAGGCACAATGAGGTGAAATGACTTGCTCAAGCTTGCACAGCAGATGTGTGGCAGAGCCAGGAACAGAATTCAGCTCCCCTAGCAATACTCTCTCCATTAGACTATGCTGCATACATTAATTTCCTGATTTAATAATCTACTTGACGACTCAGTTTGTCACTTCCTTAAAAGTCAACAGACAAAAGGGGACAGGGGGCAAATAAAAAAAAATGACCAAAACATGGCAATTTATCGAGAGATCCATCACCTGTCATCCTGCCCCAGCTTCTGGCAGTTAGAGGTTTAGGGACACCCAGAGCATGAGGTTGCATCCCTGCCCATCTTGGCGAATAGCCATTGATGAACCTACCTCCATGAACTTATTTAATTCTTTTCTGAACCCAGTTATAATTTTGGCTTTCACAACATTCCCTGGCAATGAGTTCCACAAGTTGATTGTGCATTGTGTGAAGGACTTCCTTTTGTTTGTTTTAAATCTGCTGCCTATTAATTTCATTGAGTGACCCTTGGTTCTTGTGAAGGGATCAATAACACTTTCTTATTCACTTTCCCCACACCATTCATGCTTTTATAGATCTCTATCATATTCCCCCTTAGTCATCTCTTTTCTAAGATGAACAGTCCCAGCCTCTCTCTCTTCTCATATGTAAACTATTCCATACCCCCAAAATCATTTTTGTTGCCCTTCTCTGTGCTTTTGCCAATTTTAACATAAAGTTGTGTGGTTTGTTTGTTTGTGATTCAAAGGTACCTAGCTCTGTATTCAGTGCAAATGCTCTTTTCTCTTTCCGTTGGACTGGACTAATCGCCAAATTGTCCATAAGGATGCTAGCAGTCCATGATCACTTCTAATTGTGCTAAGTTTCTCAAATGTAGTTGGTTATTTAACTTTATAGAAATTTCTGTAGGAGCTTAGCCTTCCTTGATACTTCTCATTTGATATCTAGACTCTTCAGCTATAACAAAGGGAACAAAATTATTCACAATAAGCATAACTCACTTGACAATGTTTTAAGTAGTAGAGAACATAAGAACAGCCGTACTGGGTCAGACCAAACATCCATCTAGCCCAGTATCCTGTCTACCAACAGTGGCCAATGCCAGGTACCCCAGAGGGAGTGGACCAACAGGCAATGATCAAGTGATCTCTCTCCTGCCATCCATCTCCATCCTCTGACAAACAGAGGCTAGGGACACCATTCCTTACCCATCCTGACGAATAGCCATTAATGGACTTAACCACCATGAATGTATCCAGTTCTCTTTTAAACGGTGTTATAGTCCTAGCCTTCACAACCTCCTCAGGTAAGGAGTTCCACAAGTTGACTGTGCGCTGCGTGAAGAAGAACTTCCTTGTATTTGTTTTAAAACTGCTGCCTATTAATTTCATTTGGTGACTCCTAGTTCTTGTATTATGGGAATAAGTAATTAACTTTTTCTTATCCACTTTCTCCACATCACTCATGATTTTATATACCTCTATTATATCCCCTCTTAGTCTCCTCTTTTCCAAGCTGAAGAGTCCTAGCCTCTTTAATCTCTCCTCATATGGGATCCATTCCAAACCCCTAATCATTTTAGTTGCCCTTTTCTGAACCTTTTCTAGTGCCAGTATATCTTTTTTTAGATGAGGAGACGACATCTGTACACATTATTCGAGATGAGGGCGTACCATCGATTTATATAAGGGCAATAATATATTCTCAGTCTTATTCTCTATCCCCTTTTTAATGATACCTAACAACCTGTTTGCTTTTTTGACCGCCTCTGCACACTGCGCAGATATCTTCAGAGAACTATCCACGATGACTCCAAGATCTTTTTCCTGACTTGTTGTAGCTAAATTAGCCCCCATCATATTGTATGTATAGTTGGGGTTATTTTTTTCCAATGTGCATTACTTTACATTTATCCACATTAAATTTCATTTGCCATTTTGTTGCACAATCGCTTAGTTTTGTGAGATCTTTCTGAAGTTCATCACAGGCTGCTTTGGTCTTAACTATCTTGAGCAGCTTAGTATCATCTGCAAACTTTGCTACCTCACTGTTTACCCCTTTCTCCAGATCATTTATAAATAAGTTGAATAGGATTGGTCGAGGACTGACCCTTAGGGAACACCACTAGTTACCCCTCTCCATTCTGAGAATTTACCATTCATTCCTACCCTTTGTTCCCGGTCTTTTAACCAGTTCTCAATCCATGAAAGGACCTTCCCTTTTATCCTATGACAACTTACTTTACTTAAGATCCTTTGGTGAGGGACCTTGTCAAAGGCTTATTGGAAATCTAAGGACACTATGTCCACTGGATCCCCCTTGTCCACATGTTTGTTGACCCCTTCAAAGAACTCTAATAGATTAGTAAGACACGATTTCCCTTTACAGAAACCATGTTGACTATTGCTCAACAGTATATGTTTTTCTATGTGTGACAATTTTATTGTTTCGACTAATTTGCCCGGTACCGACGTTAGACTTACCGGTCTGTAATTGTCGGGATCACCTCTAGAGCCCTTTTTAAATATTGGCGTTACATTAGCTAACTTCCAGTCATTGGGTACAGAAGCTGATTTAAAGGACAGGTTACAAACCTTAGTTAATAGTTACGCAACTTCACATTTGAGTTCTTTCAGAACTCTTGGGTGAATGCCATCTGGTCCCGGTGACTTGTTAATGTTAAGTTTATCAATTAATTCCAAAACCTCCTCTAGTGACACTTCAATCTGTGACAGTTCCTCAGATTTGTCACTTACAAAAGCCGGCTCAGGTTTGGGAATCTCCCTAACATCCTCAGCCGTGAAGACTGAAGCAAAGAATCCATTTAATTTCTCCGCAATGACTTTATTGTCTTTAAGCGCTCCTTTTGTATCTCAATCATCAAGGGGCCCCACTGGTTGTTTAGCAGGCTTCCTGCTTCTGATATACTTACAAAATATTTTGTTATTACCTTTGGAGTTTTTGGCTAGCCATTCTTCAAACTCCTCTTTGGATTTTCTTATTACATTCTTGCACTTAATTTGGCAGCGTTTATGCTCCTTTCTATTTGCCTCACTAGGATTTGACTTCCTTTAAAAAGTGGAAGTCTTTATCTCTCACTGCTTCTTTTACATGGTTGTTAAGCCACGGTGGCTCTTTTTTAGTTCTTTTACTGTGTTTCTTAATTTGGGATATACATTGAAGTTGGGCCTCTATTATGGTGTCTTTAAAAAGTGCCCATGCAGCTTTTAGGGATTTCACTTTAGTCACTGTACTTTTTAACTTCTGTTTAACTAACCCCCTCATTTTTGCATAGTTCCCCCCTTTGAAATTAAATGCCACAGTGTTGGGCTGTTGAGATGTTCTTCCCACCACAGGGATGTTGAATGCTATTGTATTATGGTCTCTATTTCCAAGCGGTCCTGTTATAGTTACCTCTTGGACCAGCTCCTGCGCTCCACTCAGGACTAAATCTAGAGTTGCCTCTCCCCTTGTGAGTTCCTGTACCAGCTGCTCCATGAAGCAGTCATTTAAAGTATCGAGAAATTTTATCTCTGCATTTCGTCCTGAAGTGAAATGCTCCCAGTCAATATGGGGATAATTGAAATCCCCCACTATTATGGAGTTCTTAATTTTGATAGCCTCTCTAATTTCCCTTAGCATTTCATCACTATCACTGTCCTGGTCACATGGCCTATAATAGATTCCTAATGTTATATTCTTATTAGAGCATGAAATTTCTATCCATAGAGATTCTATGGAACATGTGGATTCACTTAAGATTTTTACTTCATTTGATTCTACATTTTCTTTCACATATAGTGCCACTCCCCCAATCCCCGCACGACCTGTTCTGTCCTTCCGATATATTTTGTATCCCAAAACGATTGTGTCCCATTGATTGCTCTCAGTCCACCAGGTTTCTGTGATGCCTATTATATCAATATCCTCCTTTATCACAAGGCATTCTAGTTCACCCATCTTATTATTTAGACTTCTAGCATTTGTGTACAAGCACTTTAAAAACTTGTCACTGTTTATTTGTCTGCCCTTTTCTGATGTGTTAGATTCTTTTTTATGTGAATGATTAGCATCTGATCTGGCCTTACATTATCCTCCTCCATCCCCTGCTCCTGACTATAACCTGGAGATTCTCTATCATTAGACTCTCCCCTAAGAGAAGTCTCTGTCCGATCCACATGCTCCTCTGCAGCAGTCGGCTTTCCCCCATCTCCTAGTTTAAAAACTGCTCTACAATTTTTTTAATATTTAGTGCCAGCCGTCTGGTTCCACTTTGATTTAGGTGGAGCAAATTCAGGTGGAGTAGAGAATCTATACGCTCTAAATTAAACAGATTAGCGTAGAGGAGGCTAAAGCTAAGTGAATTAATTATCTTGGTCATTGTACACAAGGAAAAAAGCAATGAATATTCATTCTCTACTCAGTACTGATACCAGAAATGGGACACACTCTTCTCTGGGCCTTATCTACCTACCATTCAAGTCAAAGGTAGTCTTTTCTATCAACTTTAGTGCAAATTGGATAGAGCATTATCTCTTAGCAATGTTTCACTGACATGTCCCTGTATTTATTTATTTTTTAAGTATTTGAAGCAATTTGAATAGGTCATCAATCAATGGTGAGGGTTACAATACCGAAGAGTAAAACAAGGGGAGGTAATTTTAAAGGAAATGAGAGGCCAACGTTGGAGAGGAGCCTGAAGAGCTGTATAATTTATGTACTCTAAAGGTTGCAAGAAGGTAAAATTTCCTAAGAGGTACACTAATATGGAAGCACATTGCTGAATTGATTAGGACAAGACAGACTGTCACAAGCAGCAAAACTTCTGTTATCTGGAGGAAAACATATATAGCCCAAAGCCTCACATAACATAGGTTGAGATAATCAAAAGCTGTCATCTACTTTGTCAGCTTCCTCTCAAGGACCAAAACAGTTACAAATATTTTCTACAATCAGCAGAATTTGACATATTTCTCTGCAGAAACAAACTTGAGTGTGGCCAAAAGAAGATAAAGGAAACATTTAAGAGGAAATGAACTGTTAGGATGAAAATATCATTTAATAGTTTCCAATATGATTTTATAAAAGGCTTTGCATATTTTGGGTTAGACTGGTTTTCACAATGGTCATATGTACAATACATAACTGCAATTATTCTAAGGGGAAGATATAAGTAGGCTGGAATATAAAGTGTGTTTGGATTTATGAACATGGGATTGAAGGTTGGAACTGCACACTATAAATCTGATTCTATTTACATTCTGTTTAAATAACTGGCCAGATCCTCAGCTGATCTAAATAGGTGTAGCTCTATTGATTTCTATGCGGATCTGGAGTAATTTGTTTCTTGTAACAAATATACTGAGTCATGCATGGTCAAAGCCATTTCTCAGTAATTATTTCAGGGGTCACAACCCCCTAGAGTATCTATGATATTACTTGTTTCTTCTAACAATGTCAGAGTTGGAAATACTCATAATTATACCACAACTCTCATATTCGGGGGTTTTCTTAAAGCACCAGCTCCTGGAATCATGTTATTACATGGGAATCTCAGCTTTCATTTGGAAAAAATTGTTCCAGTCCTCTTGCTTGCATAGAAAACCTCAAAAATATAATTTGAGTATATCCTAAAGGCTCAGAAACCAAAAGACAAATAAAATCAACCCAATATTTATTTTTTTAAATCTCATGATTTTAAGCCAATTTAATATTTTTTTCTGAATAATAATTTTTCAGTACTTCAGGTTAGCAATATTGAAATTTAAGAATGTGGTCTGGGTTATCAGAAGAGAACTAACTACTGTCTCCTTTCTAATATAGACCACGAAAAGCAACCCACATATTTTCATACTTTAACAGGTTGGCAGCATTTCATGAGATGCTCCACCCTACTAGCACACTTATTTTGCTGAGAGAGGATAAAATGGATTTGCTGGTTCACTAAGGCAGGTAGCTCATAACCCACCTGACTATAATGGTGGTGGATGAGTGGCTTTCTGGAGCGAGCAGATTTAGGGGGAGAACTGAGAAGTCCTAAGGTAGGATCTCTATTGGCAACTGGGGACAAAGCCTGAGCTCAATTTTTTAAGTTACTAATTGCTTTGCTTTGTTAAGAAAGCCGACCTCTAGTAAGGGAGTGAGTTTTTAAACACTGAACGGTGCCTGAACTTTATTTTAGAGCATGCTGGAAAGGCTTCTACTCAGACGTATGTTCAAATAGATGGATCAACAAATGAAGATGCAGTACCAGGAAAGTCTCATTCAACAACACACTGAGAAAACAAAAGCACAAGCATTAGGAATGATGTCCAAATAGAAATAAGATCTCTAACAGTGACTGGATCCCACAGTCGTCCAATAATTTGACAATTCTCTCACCCCTAGTAATCCCATTTATTCTCTATCAGTTGGCACACACGGCCAGTATGTAAAGGTACCTTGATGACTCATGACAACGACACTTCCATTGCAGCTGCTCTGCCAACTGATGTAAAAACTAACTTGCAGAGAGATCAGCCACGACACAAGTGACAGACTTGGCTCTGAAAGGAAACTGTAAGTTGCTCAACACAAAAGCATCTGCTGCCAACTGCTTCATTCACAAGCAGCTCCTGCCAAATAACCTGAAAGGCATTCTTTGTAATGTATAAGAAGGTGGAACAAATGGGGAAAATATATTACTTTCACAATTAAACACCTCAGCTGTACTGGTAACACTAGTGCAGGACATAAGGACAGAGTTTACATGAATGACTGAAAATGTCATCAACAAAACCACCACTAAATATACAACTAACTGTTTGTTTCTGGTGAGCTATTCCAGTCAACCAAGCTGCAGTGAAAGAAGAGTTTGAGACCAGAAACATAGCCTCTCAAACAAAGATTTGACATCTTCAGATAGAAAGTACTCTACCGAGGAGGATTTTTGTTATTGAAAGCATATCTGCTTCAGACAAGATGACGATATTTTTCCATGGGAGACTGCTACCTTTCCCAAGACTTAAGAATCTATGTCTGAAAGATGACAAGTCATAGCTTCTCAAGCATAACTTACAAAAGAAGCACAATCTTCAGAGGTGATAAAAACCACATCCTTATTAATGGAAAGGTGAACATTGCAAGGAAGCAGCAGCAGCATAGTCAAAAGTTCAGAGATTCCTGGATACAGGGAATGGGAGCTCATCCTTGAGCTGCTAATTGGAGAAGTCAGAAAATGTTCTGCAATGGGTCTATCACCCTCTTTAAATATGTAGTGATAGCACAAAGTACTCGACAGGGAAGTGTTCATACATAAAGCACTTTCCTGCCACACTTTTCAAAAACAATCGAGAACTAAGTATAGTAAATAATGTTTGGATATACTTGTTCTTAAGGAGTTTTCTAAAATTGTTTTGATTTAGTTTTGATATAGTTTTAAAAGAAAGGCGAGTAGTAGTAACAAGAGGACATGTTCTGTGTTTTAGAAGGTCTGCAATCCCATTCCCAAATGGCTAATCCAATGAGGATGAAAGCCAAATAGTATATATTATGAAGTGAAACAGATTATTGTCAAGGAAAAAAAGGAGTAACCGTCCACTCATTACTATTTTAGAACAAGCAATACCTCCATCCCTAGTTATAAACGTTAATTTATGAGAAAGGTTTTCAGAAGCAGTTAGTGATTTTGAATGCCCAACCTGAAACGATTTAAAGGGTTCTCAGAGGACAAAATGTTCAGTATTTGTCAGGCCTCCTTAGGGAAGGGCACTGAAAACTAAAGCACTCAAGAGCAGTAGCCACATCTAGAAACTGGAGATAAAAAGTTTAATCCAACTGCTCTTTATTTTTCTCATGTGCCTTCTGCTCCCACAGGATGGTCTTCAGCTGCCAACTCCAATATGTAGTAGGTCGTAGGCCAGCCATATGGTCACTGGTTAATCCACTCAGTAAAGAAACAATCAGATGAAACTGTTGCAATGGGCTTCCAGTTGGTCGGTTGTGTACTGGATGCTTATGAAATTTATAAAGTCATTTACTCTTCAAAGGCAGCTGTGGATGCTCTAAGAGGTTAGAGTTGACACAAGCACCCTGTATGCTCATCCTCTCACACCTATTTTACACTAGTGTAGCTTCAGTGGAGTTACTGTACTCCTGATATACACTGGTTGGAGAGGAGAGACTATTGCTCCTGGTGTAGACATAATATGAATTATGTGCTCTGAGCATGCAATAGCAAGCAGGAAAGGAAAAGCAAAAACACATTAGAACAATCATGTTGGTCCCCATTCTGTCCATAACTTTTTTGTGAACAGGGGCTGCTAAGAGGGAGTTTCACAAGGGAGTTCTCCAGGTGAAGGAGGAGCAATACAGCACCCTTGGGGTAAGTGACTGTCTGTAGTGTGTGTTTGTTTGTGTTTGGGGGTTACTTGCTGTGTGCTGAGCTTGTGTTTGTCAGTCTGTTTGTTTGTTTGGACCATGTGCTGTGGCTGGCAGTTGGAAGCTGTGAGCTTCAAAGGAAGGTCTGAAAGCTAGAAGCCTCTGGTAAGTGGCTGAGCCTTAATCAGTGGGCGGGGCATTCACATAGGCCAGGGCTTTATAAAGCAGCGCACAAACGACCAGGGAGCTTTTGGGACCAGGGGCTGCTAACAGGGAGTTTCACAAGGGAGTTTGGGAAGGGAGCGGGAGTCCCTTTATTCCCCTTAAAACCTATAAGCCAAACTACATTCAAAACCTTTTGCTTAAACAACCCTTTCAGTAACTAGGAGACAATGCAGGCAGAAGCCCAGCTGCAGAGTGGGGGCTATCCAGTTTATTGCACTGAGTGCAGCATGTATGATTACCTGCCCTGAGGGTGGGTGGCGTATGTGTGCATTCGGTGCAAGGAGCTCCTGGCCCTCAGAGACCACGTACGGGCTTTGATAGCCAGGGTAGCGGAACTGGAGGAGCTAAGGGAAGCAGAGAGGTATGTTGATGAGGCTTTCCAAGACACTGTAGAATTGTCCAACCTCCAGTCAGACAGCCCCTGTGCTGTTGAGGAGGATGAAAGGCCCAGGGAAGCAGAGCAGTCAACGGGAGCAAAGGGAAATCTTCCCGTAGTTGGGACCCTCCTTCCAGATGGTGCTGGGGTTACCTCTCGCACTGAGATTGCCTCTCCAGGGGAGGGAACTCCAGTTGCTAGTAAAAGGCAGGTGTTAGTAATGGGAGATTCAATCATTAGAAACATAGATAGCTGGATTTGTGATGACCGGGAGAACCGCATGGTGACTTGCCTGCCTGGTGAGAAAGTTGCGGATCTCTCGAGGCATCTAGACAGAATTATGTGTAGTGCTGGGGAGGAGCCGGTGGTCGTGGTACATGTAGGTACCAATGACATAGGGAAGGGTAGGAGAGATGTCCTGGAGGCCAAATTTAGGCTGCTAGGGAAGAGACTGAAATCCAGGACCTCTATGGTGGCATTCTCAGAAACGCTCCCAGTTCCACATGCAGGGCCAGGTAGGCAGGCAGAGCTTCAGAGTTTCAATGCGTGGATGAGACGATGGTGTCGAGAGGAGGAGTTTACATTCATTAGGAACTGGGGAAACTTTTGGGATGGGGGGAGCCTATACAGGAGAGATGGGCTCCACCTAAACCAAAGTGGAACCAGACTGCTGGCACTAAATATTAAAAAAATTGTAGAGCAGTTTTTAAACTAGGAGATGGGGGAAAGCCGACTGCTGCAGAGGAGCATGTGGATCGGACAGAGACTTCTCTTAGGGGAGAGTCTAATGATAGAGAATCTCCAGGTTATAGTCAGGAGCAGAGGATGGAGGAGGATAATGTAAGGCCAGATCAGATGCTAATCATTCACATAAAAAAGAATCTAACACATCAGAAAAGGGCAGACAAATAAACAGTGACAAGTTTTTAAAGTGCTTGTACACAAATGCTAGAAGTCTAAATAATAAGATGGGTGAACTAGAGTGCCTCGTGATAAAGGAGGATATTGATATAATAGGCATCACAGAAACCTGGTGGACTGAGAGCAATCAATGGGACACAATCGTTTTGGGATACAAAATATATCGGAAGGACAGAACAGGTCGTGCAGGGGGGGAGTGGCATTATATGTGAAAGAAAATGTAGAATCAAATGAAGTAAAAATCTTAAGTGAATCCACATGTTCCATAGAATCTCTATGGATAGAAATTTCATGCGCTAATAAGAATATAACATTAGGGATCTATTATAGGCCACCTGACCAGGATAGTGATAGTGATGATGAAATGCTAAGGGAAATTAGAGAGGCTATCAAAATTAAGAACCCAATAATAATGGGGGATTTCAATTATCCCCATATTGACTGGGAGCATTTCACTTCAGGATGAAATGCAGAGATAAAATTTCTCGATACTTTAAATGACTGCTTCATGGAGCAGCTGGTACGGGAACCTACAAGGGGAGAGGCAACTCTAGATTTAGTCCTGAGTGGAGCGCAGGAGCTGGTCCAAGAGGTAACTATAACAGGACCGCTTGGAAATAATGACCATAATACAATAACATTCAACATCCCTGTGGTGGGAAGAACATCTCCACAGCCCAACACTGTGGCATTTAATTTCAAAGGGGGGAACTATGCAAAAATGAGGGGGTTAATTAAACAGAAGTTAAAAAGTACAGTGACTAAAGTGAAATCCCTGAAAGCTGCATGGGCACTTTTTAAAGACACCATAATAGAGGCCCCACTTCAATGTATACCCCAAATTAAGAAACACAGTAAAAGAACTAAAAAAGAGCCACCGTGGCTTAACCATGTAAAAGAAGCAGTGAGAGATAAAAAGACTTCCTTTAAAAAGTGGAAGTCAAATCCTAGTGAGGCAAATAGAAAGGAGCATAAATGCTGCCAAATTAAGTGCAAGAATCATCGTTCTCCCACTACGAGAAAGGGACCAAGTGACCTTCTCCGTTGGATCATATGAACTGGAACCATAAACTCCCTAAACATTAAATCTCACCAAATGAGGGTCAATCCATCCTCATCATCATATCCACTCATTATACTCCACACCCGAACACAATCACTCTATGAACTTCATACCCTCATATCTCAATGTCTGTACTTTGACCCATCAACCTTTACCCCCAATTGGGGATATTGCAGATTATGTATTCCTCATGCCACCTGATTTTAAGCCAAACTTTGCACCCTCGATAATCTGTATGTTATTCCCTGATAACCAGAAACTTCTATGCTCAAACTCTGTTCACAATTTTTTTTAACATCATCTTAATAAAATTTTAAAATCTGTTCTTATCAAGAAAAAAAAAGAAAAGCCAAAGAGGAGTTTGAAGAACGGCTAGCCAAAAACTCCAAAGGTAATAACAAAATGTTTTTTAAGTATATCAGAAGCAGGAAGCCTGCTAAACAACCAGTGGGGCCCCTTGATGGTCGCGATACAAAAGGAGTGCTTAAAGACGATAAAGTCATTGCGGAAAAACTAAATGGATTCTTTGCTTCAGTCTTCATGGCTGAGGATGTTAGGGAGATTCCCAAACCTGAGCCGGCTTTTGTAGGTGACAAATCTGAGGAACTGTCACAGATTGAAGTGTCACTAGAGGAGGTTTTGGAATTAATTGATAAACTTAACATTAACAAGTCACCGGGACCAGATGGCATTCACCCAAGAGTTCTGAAAGAACTCAAATGTGAAGTTGCGTAACTATTAACTAAGGTTTGTAACCTGTCCTTTAAATCGGCTTCTGTACCCAATGACTGGAAGTTAGCTAATGTAACACCAATATTTGGAAAGGGCTCTAGAGGTGATCCTGGTAATTACAGACCGGTAAGTCTAACGTCGGTACCGGGCAAATTAGTCGAAACAATAGTTAAGAATATAATTGTCAGACATATAGAAAAACAAACTGTTGAGCAATAGTCAACATGGTTTCTGTAAAGGGAAATTGTGTCTTACTAATTCATTAGAGTTCTTTGAAGGGGTCAACAAACATGTGGACAAGGGGGATCCAGTAGACATAGTGTCCTTAGATTTCCAGAAAGCCTTTGACAAGGTCCCTCACCAAAGGCTCTTAAGTAAAGTAAGCTGTCATGGAATAAAAGGGAAGGTCCTTTCATGGATTGAGAACTGGTTAAAAGACAGGGAACAACGGGTAGGAATTAATGGTAAATTTTCAGAATGGAGAGGGGTAACTAGTGGTGTTTTCCAAAGGTCAGTCCTCAGACCAATCCTATTCAACTTATTTATAACTGATCTGGAGAAAGGGGTAAACAGTGAGGTGGCAAAGTTTGCAGATGATACTAAACTGCTCAAGATAGTTAAGACCAAAGCAGACTGTGATGAACTTCAAAAAGATCTCACAAAACTAAGTGATTGGGCAACAAAATGGCAAATGAAATTTAATGTGCATAAATGTAAAGTAATGCAAATTGGAAAAAATAACCCCAACTATACACACAATATGATGGGGGCTAATTTAGCTACAACAAGTCAGGAAAAAGATCTTGGAGTCATCGTGGATAGTTTTCTGAAGATGTCCATGCAGTGTGCAGAGGCGGTCAAAAAAGCAAACAGGAAGTTAGGGATCATTAAAAAGGGGATAGAGAATAAGACTGAGAATATATTATTGCCCTTTATATAAATCGATGATACGCCCACATCTCGAATACTGCATACAGATGTGGTCTCTTCATCTAAAAAAAGATATACTGGCACTAGAAAAGGTTCCGAAAAGGGCAACTAAAATTATTAGGGGTTTGGAACGGGTCCCATATGAGGAGAGATTAAAGAAGCTAGGACTTTTCAGCTTGGAAAAGAGGAGACTAAGAGGGGATATGATAGAGGTATATAAAATCATGAGTGATGTGGAGAAAGTGGATAAGGAAAAGTTATTTACTTATTCCCATAATACAAGAACTAGGGGTCACCAAATGAAATTAATAAGCAGCAGGTTTTAAAACAAATACAAGGAAGTTCTTCTTCACGCAGCGCACAGTCAACTTGTGGAATTCCTTACCTGAAGAGGTTGTGAAGGCTAGGACTATAACAGCATTTAAAAGAGAACTGGATAAATTCATGGTGGTTAAGTCCATTAATGGCTATTCGTCAGGATGGGTAAGGAATGGTGTCCCTAGCCTCTGTTTGTCAGAGGATGGAGATGGATGGCAGGAGAGAGATCACTTGATCATTGCCTGTTGGTCCACTCCCTCTGGGGTACCTGGCATTGGCCACTGTCGGTAGACAGGATACTGGGCTAGATGGAGGTTTGGTCTGACCCGGTACGGCCATTCTTATGTTCTGTTCTTATTACACAGTTCCATGGAGAGGAGCTTAAGACCACAACTTTAGCTTGAGGGTAGGGAATCTTCTCTCCCACTCAAAATCCACAGTGGAAGCCAGCAGAAGATATCCATAGTTTGGACACTCACCCCAAAGGTGACTCTAAAGATTGGCTTCTCTGAGTGGACCTTTTTCAAAGAGCTGTTCTATCCAGGAGCAGCAGGAAACTGTGGATAGATGACAGTGCAGAGGTGAGAGACATAAACAGAGATTTTTTTGCCTCTAGAAGGTCCCGCAAATTCCCAAGGTTTTGGTATGGAACCTCTGATTCCTCACAGAATGGTGACTAAGGATGGGTCCAACATTAATGCCCAGGTAAGTCAAATCCTTATGAAACATTCTCACTGCACACAAAGTTAAAAAATAAAAATTCAAATTCAGTTGGGGGGAGTGGGGAGAGGGGCATGTTTTGGATTGTTGGCTCAGGACCAAAAAGAGGTGGTAATATTGCCTTTGCTGTGACTTGCTATTATAAGTTCATCTTGCCAATACTCGAATGAAGAAGCAAAAAATTTAGTTCTGAACAAAAACTACATGCAAAGCCCTGTGATCAAAGAACCGTTTGATGAGCACTAAATATCCAATCTGAAATGGATATACAGCTGGAGAAGCATTTCCTTATTTTTCCCTATGGAGACAACATAGCTATAATGGAATAAGGCTTAATAGAAAATGGAGATGTAAAACTCGTACTTTTGTAAACTTCCCTAATACAATTAGACAGTCACTTACAAACAACTAATCTGGAAGCTTTTTGTCTCTTTTTTATTCCATTCAAATAAAATGCAAAGGGAATCAGTGTGTGTAGAAGAGCTAGTTTTTCCTGACAAATCTTAATAGATCTCTCCTAATCATAGAATCATAGAACCATAGAATATCAGGGTTGAAAGAGACCTCAGGAGGTCATCTAGTCCAACCCCCCCTCAAAGTAGGACCAATCCCCAACTAAATCAATTAACATCCCAACTAACATCAGATGAGACCTATAATATCAGATGAGACCCATAATCTCCCTTTCTGAAATAACAAAGGAGTATAAACCACAAATTTTATGAGGGAAAGAAAACTAAGAATAACTATAAATCAATATTGTTGTATGCAATGGTGTTGTAGCAGTGTCAGTCCCAGGATATTAAGAGAGACAAGTTAGGAGAGGTAATATATTTTATTGTGCCAATGTCTGTTGGTGAGAGAGACAAGCTTTTGAGCTACACAGAGCTTTTCTTCGGGTCTGGGAAAGGTATTCAGAGAGTCACAGCTAAATGCAAGGTTGAACAGATAGTTTAGCATAAGTATTTAGCACATATTCTAAGGAATCACTCAAGGTGACGTGAAGGTGAATAGTCCACTCAGTGATAATAGTGGCACAAAGTTATGGGGAAAAAATCACATAAAATGAGCAAAAGTTGGAGTAATTTGTGTCTTATAAAAAAATCTATACAAAGGAAAAATGAGTTTACACTGTATTACATGTGAAGTACTCTTCTTATCTGGAACATTTAGCACATATTGTAAACCTAGATTTACAGTGCTTCATCCATTAAAGATTATTTACAGTTCATATTTAATGGAAAGAATCAGATGACAATTTATTCAAGAAAGCTTTATCTGATTCACTAATTTCCTGACACTTCTTTTCTTTTGAAGAAGGCAGTTAACAGTAAAGCTTTTTTATACTAATGTATTTATTTTAAAAGGCCATGTGACGGGGTCTGCTTACCCCACACTAGCCCAGACAGGGTTACGCCCATCTTATTGATAGCAGAAGTCCCGCCTCCCAGGCAAGACTGGCATGCTCCAAGTGCTGTAATAGGATAAAGGGAGGGAGCCCAGCTCACTCAGGGCTGGAGGCCGCAGGGGAAGGACCTGCTGGGGCAGATCCTGAGGAGGGCCAGCCACAGCCTCTGACTGCACCAGGAATCGAAGCCGTCCTCGGCCTGCCGGCACCCCGGCAACTGGAGGATGACTGGCCCTGCCGAACACAGAGGATCTGACATTTCATGGGAAACCCCAACACAGACTTTGGTAGGAAGTGACCCAGGGAGGGTGACGGGGTGGTACCTCCCACCCGGGGAAACTCAGCATGTTTCGGTAGGACCCCTCCCCGCCACTGAGTCAGTGGCAAGCCGCTACGCCACTGTTAGGGCCCTGGGTTGGGGCCTGGTGGAGTCGGGTGGGCCCGGGCCCCCCAGCGGGGCTGCCACACCCCATAAGGGGTGCCCCAACACTATAGACTCTGGTCACTAGGCCATGTTGCCCTGCACCAAAGGGCTGCTTTAGGGACTCCAGCTGTTAGGTCCCACTGCCCTGCATCAAAGGGCAACTCTATAGACTCTGGCCACTAGGCCACGCTGCCCTGCATCAAAGGGCTGCTTTCTAGACTGTGACCAATAGGCCATGCTGCCCTGACCCTAGGGGCGTGGCCCATCACAGGCCAATATTGACAGCCCCAGGGTCCTTTCCACACAACAGGTTAGAGCACATAAACCTCACAACTTTTCTAAAAAGAGAGACCTCCCCCAAAGTATGGAAGAACATGACCGCCTCCAAGTCTATCACTCTCATTGTCTTGAGACTTCCAACAAAGGGAACAATTGTGGTAGTATTTGTTTGCAGTATAGATGCATGCTTAGTGCGAGACCCCAACAGCAGTAATGACTCAATCATTTCCAACAAGGACTATCCCAAAAGGGTATGTGCGAACACTTGTTGAAGTAAAAAAAAAACAAAAAACCCACAACGCACATATATTCTTTGCAAGCATGCACAAGCAACTTGTGTCTTACAACAATGTTCATTGAAAGAGGAAGTCCCTGCATGTTTGTAGGATGGAAATGATCATGCATTCACACTGAAATATCTGTGATTGTCTCCTCCTGGCTTATCAAAGTTGCAGTAATTTAATATGGTAACAGATGCAATACCATGTGATTATGATGACCCAATACGCACCAGGAATAATAAGTAACAAATTGTTCAAGACATACTTGAAGAGCTCACAAAGACCCCTAGGCTGATTTATTTTTGCACGCACAGAAGTGTTTGAGGAATTATGAATCACAAATTAGTAAAAACTCAAAATCTCTTCAGACACTTCTTCATAACCAGAAAAAAGGGCCACATTTTTCATATAAACTATAGGTTATAAATAGTTTGCCACAGTTCTACTACTGGCCAAATTCTGATTCAGATTGGTGTAACAGAACACAGAAATGGAAGTCTCCATTTCTCATTACCAACCCTCTGTGTCAACCATTCCTTTCTCCTCTTCTACTTGCATTTAAAAATAAACAAAATAAAAAAATTAGAAAGGACTTGTCATTGTTTGATGCTGGAACTTTGCCTGGAATTGAAACAAAATACTGTTTATGGGTAAACTAAGACTGTTCATGACATCTAAACTCATTAAATTAGGAGCCATGAAATGGTTCACCATTTAAGTGGTTTAATTCTTAAACCAGATTACCAAACTAATGCACTGGTCAATACACTTATTAGATGGATTACCACAAACTGTACTGACTGTATGACATTTTGATAGCATTAAATAAAGATATAATTACATGCCAGTTGCACAAAAGTGCAATCAAAACAGGAATGTTTCCTCCTTAGGGAGTGCACAGCTCAAAATTACTGGAATTTTAATAATAAAATAATAAAGCTTTTCCAGGTAACCCTAGTGTCAATTGATTCTGACCATTTAAGAATTAAGATTAGTCATCTTTCCAATAGAAGACATATTAATTTTTCCTATCAACATCTGACGATAGGGCTTAAATTCATTTCGGTTTTGGTTAAACCTTCTCCACCTACCCATGTTGTCACAAATGTAGCAGTCCAGCCATTGTCAAAATAATTCCCATTTCTTTCATTTGTATTTAGTATTGCTTGAAGTGTCACACCTGAGTTGGTGTCATATTGGGTTAATTCATGGGCCTTTCATCTCTGGTGACCTGGAATCAAATTTGGTTTAATTCAAACTAAAATGGGTTAGACCAAGACATACAATCACACAATAAGGCATTATTTGGAAGCACCCTAAAATAAAATAGAAGGGATATTTTTGATATAATGAACCAAATCATAGACTGAATTAACACTGTTGAAAAAAATATCACCTTCCTCTCTACCCAGAGCTTTATGGGAAGAGGAGGTTTTTAGTACTTTATGGTTAAGTGTTAATGTGCTATTACCTTATGCATTGCATAAGTAGTTGGCACTCTGAATATTCATGAGGTTTCTGCAGGGGAAAAGAAAAAAAAACCCTCATGAAACTCTTTTCTTTGTACCCAAAAATGCGGAGATACTTTTATCAAAGAAATGGAACAATTTTAAAGTTATCAAATGCTGAGAAAAATTCCTGGGATTTTTCCAAGCTTAGTTCTTTAGACTTGATTTTAGTTCCTCAGAGGCTAAGTACCCAAAGTATTATAAAAAGATTTTCCACTGAAATATCATATAAAAGGTTTGATCCAGTTGCACTGAACAGCTTCATAAATCACAATGGGAATGTTGGCAGGTATGGTACTTTCCATAGATTTTGCTGTGTACGAGATTTCGTTTCCCTTCAAGAGACATTTTGATTGTTACGAAGCTGCTGTTTAGACAGAAGAAACAAAAATGCTTCATTTCCTTTACTATTTCCTCAATGATCTGAACAGCATAGCAGGAGTTTATCCAAGAATTTTCAACATAAGTACAGAATAAAGGATTTTAAATAAAACACAGAACAAAAAGCATACATCCCAAACATGCTGAATTCATATTTTCAGTCATAATACTGGATGTTTCCTATAGCCAATCAGATGTTTTTTACCAAAAGGTAACAAATATCCAGAAGCAAAGATTCTGAAAAGAGAAGCCTAAAGCTCCTAAATCAATCAGTGACCTGATTTTCAAGACTGCTGAGCACCAAAGAGGCCCCACTGAGATCCAGGGAGCTTGACACTTGAAAATCAGACTACTGGTTTAGTGCTAAATAGGGATCTAAACCACTCATTTTAGGCTCCTATTTTTCAAAATCCTGGCCCTGGTCTGTTTGTGCATTCCAGGTGGATATAATGAAAATGAAAAGTATGTCCTACCTTCCACCTTTCTTCTAGAAATAATCTTCCACTCTTGCTACTCTCACCAGGTCAATCCACTCCTTGAACCATTGTACTATTTCCACTTGAAGATCTAATTGTCACCTTCAAGGCTCTGGACAAGCATGTCCCTCATCCTTTCCTACTTCCAGTTCCCATGGCCTTTGCTCCCTGCAAGTCACTTTTTGCATCCTTCTCATGTCCCTTCTCTCCTCCTTCTTGCATATTATCCAGTCCACTTGGAGCACTCTCCTTCTATGCACCAACTGAGCACTCACTGTTCATCCATGTCTCAGTTTAAAACAGTTCTTCTACAAAGCCTCTCAAGAACTAGGTTTTAAACTCCATACTATTTTATGATTAAACATATTATGGGGTAAGTTTTTAAGTGGGATACTAAGTGATTCTCCACTTGTTCATTTACTCATATTAGCACTTGCTTTGAAGGTACAAACACCTGCTACAAAATTTAACATTTTCCAGTGCTCTTTAAACAATCTAATGCGCACGTTGGATAGTCGTGGCTTATGCACCAACAAAATCAATTGTCTCAATGATTTTGTCAGTGAAAATACCAATACTTGTATACCACACGTCAGACCGTTATACACCCAAAAATTTGCATATGCTCAACTAGATGCTGCAAATGTGGCACTGTGTCTCAGAACTGTATTATAAAGATATGTAATGCAATTTAGGCCCTGATTCAGGAAAGCACATATGTACATGCTGAAGCAGTAGTGCCACCTCTCACAATATGACTGAGCATTTTGTGATATTCTGTGTTTTTCCTAAAACCCAACTCCTGGAGTCATGGGATTAAGTAGGAAATTCAGCTTTAAAAGAAAAAAGTTTCTCACTGTCATAATCACCAAGAAAAGCTTGAAAACATAATCTCAAGAGGCTCAAAAAATCAGAAGTTACAAGAACAGAACAGACCCAATTTGCAAACTCCTAGCAACCCCAGATCCTCCTGTGCGAGTCTGATCTGCCTCTTTCATGGTAGGTCTACACTGAAAGCACTACAATGGCCACAGCTGTGGCACTGTAGCACAGTAGTGTAGACACTTGTTACAGAGACGGAAGCAGGTTTTCTGTAGCTGTAGTTAATCTGCCCCCTCAAGAGGCAGTAGCTGGGTCAACAGAAGAATTCTTCCATCGACCTAGCAGTGTCTATACCAGGGCTTTGGTCAGCGTAGCTACATCTCTCAGGGGTGTGAAAAATTCACACCCATGAGCCACATAGCAAGGCTGACCAAAATTTTAGGTACCTCAGTCTGATCCACCCAGTTCAAACTAGTTTCAGTGCTCCTCAAGACAGCAGTCTAGAACCGTTAAGGCTACTTGCCCTGCCATTGTCTCTTACCAGTCTTAAATGTATAGTGTCAAGATACTATTAGAACGAGTCCCCTCCGTCTTTCCCTAGGTGGTGAGGCTGGCTCTGCTCTCCAGACAGGTGAAATATCCATCACCATTTAAGGGACAAACACCACAGCAATGACAGATCCAGACACTATGTTAGTCACTAAATAGCACCCCCTCATTTCTCACAAGGCCCAAGCTGCAAAGTTTGGATCCACCTCCAAACCTGTCCCAGGATATTCTGATCCAGATATGGGTTACAGGCCCATCTCTACATATCCTAATGAGTGGTGCTACCTACATACATTAAACCTAAACTAAATTTCTGAAATAACCTAAAAAGTGAATATTGACCTCAATTTAACAGAAATTTTCTGTACTTTTAACAAAAGAGGAGCAGTCCTTCCAACAGTGCTTTGTATTCAAATATTTCAAGGCACCAATTTTGATGAATGGCGTCTTACAGCTAGGGTGACCACCTTTTCAAAAATGCAAAAATGGGACACATGCAGGAGCCCCGCACCCTGCTCCTCCTCTTCCCCTGAAGCCCCGCCCTCTGGCCAGGCTGGAAGCCAGAGCCGGGCCACGGTAAGAGCCACCCAGGGAGCCCACACCACTGTGGGGAGCCTTGGATCCTCCATTTGCCCTGGGTAGGGGGCTAGGGTGCCCAAGAGCAGCCCTCAGCCTGAGTCCTCGCCCTCCAGGGCAGACCGCCCAGGGCAGGTGGAGAGTCCGGGACTTCAGGACTCCTCTTAGAGGTGCAGGCTCCCTGGGCAGCTCTTATTACTGCCCAGCTCCGGCTTCTGGCCTGGGCAGGGCCTCAGCCTCAGGAGGAAGAGGAGAAACAGAAGGCTGAGCCTTGTGGCAAAGGGGGAGGCTAAAACCAACCTCAAATTCCCACCACCAGGAAAAGGCTCGCACTGCCCTTGAGATTCGGGCAGGTGTGGAACGGCACCACAGAGAATCTGGGACAAATGCAGTCCCAGGGTCATCCAGCCAGGGACTTGAAATGTACATTTCTGGGACTGTCCCGCCCAATTAGGAACAGGTGGTCACCCTAGTTACAGCCCTCAATCCAAAACTTGAGACAATTTGTTAGCTTTGACGACTGAATTATCTCCCAAGAATCTAACTGAATTTTTGGAAGAATAAACTCAGAACTCATTTATCTTTCATTCCTTTTCGCCTCTCCTCTTCTGCCCCGAGTTTATTCTCTATTTACTTAACTTTTTAAACTCTTCATCCTGGTTTCATGACAGGAATTAAGCAATCACAATAGTTTCCTCTCAGGGCACTGACCTTCGAGGGCTTGTGCTTTGTGATTATCTGCCTTCTCAAATAAAATAAAATACAGGATGAAGTTTTTGCCATTAAAGCCTTAACAATCCCTTATAAAGAATACCACAGAAATCAAGTAGAAAGGCCAAAACAGTACAGCATTCATAAAGTTTATAGGAAGAAAGGAACAAAAGAACCTGCGCTCATCCTGAGATTCTCTCTGAGTGATTGAACCTTAAAGTTTAAAATAAAACATTCCTTTTTCAAAAACTTCTGTAACACAATATACCAATGGCATCAAATGCACTGGATTTTTTTTTTTTTAACATATTAGCGCAACCATTCTGAGTAATCTGAAAGGACTGAACATATTTAATCCTACACAGTTTCAGATTTTTTATTTTGGGAAAAAGCCAAGGATAGCTTTTAGGTAAAATCCTTAGCGATTGCTCAGATGCCAAAAAAACAAAATGGAAACAATCTTCGTTTTTTGTTTACTACTGACAACACCACAGCATCCATGAACAGTTCCGTATTACTCAGACAGTGTGCTGATTTTACTGCAAGTATTTTTTTCTAGAAAAGAACTCTATCAGAGTAATCTGTCCTCAGAGGCTTAATTCTTTTTCTCCTCAGGCTTCTGGAAAAAGGAACAAGCCCATAATTGTTTGAATAGATCTTACATACAAGTAGTCCCCCTGAAGTCAATGAGACTAGTGTGAATAAGGATTACTCAAGTAAAGGATTGCAGTATTGGGCTGGACCATTCCTTTTGGTCTGTGTTTGTATAGCACCTAGCACAATGGTGTCCTGGTCCATGACTGGGGCTCTGAGGTGCTATTGTAACACAAATAATCAAATAACCATAATAATGTCCAAAACAAGGTGAACTCCCTATGGTGCATAATTAAGTATGAGTTAATGTGCTGCTATTGTAGAAAAGGCTCATATCATTTTGGGGTGTCTTAAAAGGAGTGTTGTATGCAAGACACGGGAGGTAGTTGTCCCTCTCTACTCAGCATTGGTGAGGCCTCAGCTGAAGAACTGTATCCAGTTTTTGGCACCACACCCCATTGGGCAAGGTTAGTCTAGAGAGGAGAAGCGGGATATGATAACAGTCTTCCAATATTTAAGGGCTGTTATAAAGAGAACTGTGATCAACTATTCTTCATGTCCACTGACAGTCAGATAAGAAGCATTCGGATGAGTTTGCAGCAAAGGAGATTTAGATTAGATATTAGGAAAAACTTTCTAATTATAAGGATAGCTAAGTACTGGAAGAGGTTACCTAGGGAGGTCATAGAATTACTATCACTGAAGGCTTTTAAAAACAGGTTAGACAAACACCTGTTGGGGTGGACTAGGCCTTTTGGGGGAAGGAGGGCAGGGGAGCAGATGGATTTGAGGTCCCTTCCAGCTCTACAATTCTATGATAATCTACGGCTTCATCAAGAACAGAATCAGGGAATTCACATTTGTCCCTGTAAGTAGTTCCACTCACTGCCATTCTGCCCCCTAGCATCAGGTCATGATGTTGTAGGGGCCCAAGTCTCAAGCACGCCAGATGCTCACTTCTTAAGACCCACAACAGCTTCTCTCTGTTTACATCTTCCATGGCCCAGCCCTCAAGACAGGTCACATTTAAGTTCAGTTCATTCTGGGGTAACAGAACCCAAAGAAAGGATACTTTTTCCCCTCTCACACTACACTGAAGTTCATTGCTCTACAGCCTACTCCCAGGCAAGGCAGAGTTCCTTCTTTGCTCCATAGGCTGAGCACAGCATCCGAGGCCTTTTTCCTTCTAAGCAGTTGTCCCCATGGCCTCCCCTCACTGGGGACTTCCAACTTCTCATAGGAACCCTCCTGCTTCTTAGGGCCTGCCATAGAAGCCTCTCCCTTGCTCCTTTCTCCTGGGTCTCCTCCTGACTTAGTTCTCCACTCTCTATGTAGTTCTCCCTGAGCCTTTTACAGATGGGATCACTAATGGTAATTAAGTCAAATGATCAGAATCAGCTGGGGGATAGCAAAGCAGTTATCTCAGCTTGAGTAGCCTAAAGAGCCCGCCAGCCTGCGACAGTCCCAGTAAAGAGAAATTCCAAGTGCACCATTTCTTTTTGTTCTACGATTGGGGCAAAGTTTGGAGGGAAACTATTTTGCTGCCTCCATGCTTACTCTGACCATTCTGACCCATTCCATTCAATCTGCTGTGAGCAGGGTTCCTCCGTTTATATTTTTGCCAGCTAGTCTCCATAACATTACACCTCAGGAGAGAAAAAGTTCCCTTAGACATAAATATCTAAAAACTTAGATAAAACAGTGCATAAATTATTCCATTCAACACTTTTTTATTTAAAAACCTCACTGTATTCACTTCCTTGTTTCCTGCTTGTAGGTTCTTGGCTCTTACTTGGAGGAGTATTACTTAGTGATTAAAACAAGATACAGCAAGTCAAGTAATCCTATATTCTTTGCTGACTTGGCCACTGACCTGCTGTGTGACCCTGGGCAAATCACTTAATCACTCTCTGGAGCATGTCAAATGATTTCACGCTTGCCTTCTTTGTAGAAGGGTAGCAAGGTGTATCCATTTACAGCAGTGCTTTGAGATCTTGAATGAAAAGAAATATGGAAATGTAAGATATTGTATTACTATGCGCTATTAGGCTACATCATGCTGATCACATGAGGACCAAGGAAATGATGCCTCACAACATTGTGTTCTCAGTAGTCATCTGCTATATTGTATGTCTGCTAAAATACTCCCTAGGGAATTATTGTTGTCTCTCTTACATACACAGATTAATGTCAAGTATTTGTCCTCATCTTTGATGTCTTGAAGAAAGTTTTGAAAGTGACAAGAAAATAAGTTTCCAAAAAATAATATGATCTTCCTAGAGGCAGGGGTGCTGGAACAATTTGTACAGTGGGGGTGCTGACAGCCATTGAACCAAACTGTAAACACTGTATATAATGGAAACCCCTTCCAGCCAAAGGGTGTGGCAGCAGCTCCAGCACCCTTCTGCTCGGAGCGGATTTGAAATTTCAATTGTGTGTTTTTATACACTGGAAACAGAGTCACAAAAATATGGGTCTGGAAAGAACCTTGAGAAGTGATCAAATCCAGCACCCTGTGCTGAGACAAAAGCAAGTAAATTTAGACTACCCCTGAGTTGTTTGTCTAACCTGCTCTTAAAAACCCCTCAATGATGGGAACTCCACGACCTCCCAGAATTTTTTCCTAATATCTAACCTAAATCTCCCTTACTGCAAATTAAGCCCATTACTTCTTGTCCTACCTACAGCGGACATGGAGAACAAATTGATCACAGTCCTCTTTATAACAGCCCCTAATATATTTTAAGACTATCAGGTTTCCCCTTAATCTTCTTTTCTCAAGACTAAACATGCCCCTTTTTTTAAATCTTTCCTCGTAGGTCAGGTGTTCTAAACCCTTTAAACATTTTTGTTTCTCTCCTCTGGACTCTCTTCAATTTGTCCACATCTTTCCTAAAATGTGGCACTCAGAATTGGTCATAGTAATCCAGCTGAGGCTTCATGAGTGCCGAGTAGAGTAGGACAATTACCTTCCATGTCTTACATATGACACTACTGTTAATAAACCCCAGAATATTAGCTTTTTGCACAACTGCATCACATTGTTGACTCTCATTCAATTTGTGATCCACTATAACTCCCAGATCCTTCTCAGCTGTACTAAGTTACTTCACTGCACGTACACAGAATTTATGTCCCCTGAAGATTTTTTTGCTTCCCCGCAGAAAAATGACTTTCTGATGGGGAAGCAAAAGGAAGCCACAAGAGCAGACATGCAACCCTGCCCAGCAGTATGGTTTGGGTGCCCAGGGCAGCCGGCAGAGAGGTAAATCATTGTGGGGCAGGGGGACTGGAGAAGACCCGGCTGGTGGCTCCTACCACGCGCCGGGCTCAGCTGCTAGTCCCAGCTGAACTGGGGAGGATGGGACTTCCTCTTCCCCTGCACAGCATCTGGGGCTGTGTCAGACCCACCCCCAGATTTCTCCCCTGGCTGTAGGAAGCTCTGCAAACTCCCCCCACCTTGTGCTTCCTGCACCCATTACTCCTCAGTTGCAGGGAACTCTGTACAGAAGGACCCTTGGTTTGACCCAGTACAGCCATTCTTATGTATGACAAACAGAAAAATGGAGAACAAGAGACTTGTTCTGGAAGAAACCCTGTTTCTATTGTGCAGTATAACCCCTTCAGAATAGACAGGGTGTATAACGGGATCGGCAACGTTTGGCACGCAGCTCACCAGGGTAAGCACCCTGGCGGGCCGGGCCAGTTTATTTACCTGCTGACGCAGCAGATTCGGCTGATTGCGGCCCCCAGTGGCCGCGGTTCGCTGTCCCGGGCCAATGGGGGCGGCAGGAAGCCACAGCCAGCACATCCCTCGCCCGTGCCGCTTCTCACCACCCCCATTGGCCCTGGATGGCGAACCGCGGCCAGTGGGGGCCGCAATCTGCTGAACCTGCCACGTCAGCAGGTAAATAAACTGGCCCGGTCCGCCAGGGTGCTTACCCTGGCGAGCCGCGTGCCAAACGTTGCCGACCCCTGGTGTATAAGCTCTGGATCAAGAAAAAAAAGCTGACAAACCTTGAACCCTATATAACACTCAATTAATGCATTTTTGTCAAGAGCATTGAAATCCTCATGTGAAAGATGCTATGCAAGTGTGAAGCATTAGTGTAAGCAAAGGAGAGAAAGTGCAGAGTCTGTTCACAAGCTCATTGTGGTATTTGATTGCTCATTCTGTGTCACATTTGAGTGAGGAGAGAGAACATATATGCAGAAGAATATTCTTTCAGGAGTGATTTGTAACAAATGACATACCACTGCCTTAAAGCAGTCCATTTTGCTTCTGAATACTGGCGTCAAAGGAAGCATTTAAGAATGAAACAGAGAAGACTATCTAACAGCTTTGATGGTTCTTCTAATCTTGTTTCAGTGAACAATGGCAGGGGTTTAGTAGGAGTGCCAAGGGAAGAACAAGACCCACTGTGCTAATGATAACATTAGCACTTTACCAGTTTTCCCAGCATCCACAATTCCCCAGCTGTCTAACACATTCTTATTAGTGGAAACTTTAAAAGAAAGAACAATTATCGTTAAACTCAAGATGTGAGTAAAAATAAAGCTTAAACTACAGTCGCCTGACAAGCAGAGTCTTTAAAATGAATTGCAAAGGGGGAAAAAAAACCCTGCTTATGGTTTTTAGTGTTCCTATATGAAGGATAAAACGTGGAAGGCTGAGAACAGCAGCACAGATTTTTATGATGTCATGTTCCAGATATTCCAAAGAATGTAACAGTCCTCCACAATAAAAAGGTAAGAACAGAGTTGATATTTCTAATGTAAATAATCAAAGTTTTTTTTTTATGTAAAATATTCTTGTTGCTGTTTCTGTTATATCTTCAGATGGATAAAGAAAATTTTAGAGGATTTCTGAGGGCAGTTGGTTAATTTTTGCTCTGCAGCTCATCTTAATATGTACAAGGAACATCAGTGTGTTCTCAGCAAAACTATGAATTATCATAGAAAAATGGTACTTTAAAAACAGATACAACCCCTCTCAAGACATGGGAAACATTTAGAAGAGACCATGATCACCAGTTCTACTAACTCAGGGGTTCTCAAACTGGGGGTCAGGGGTCACAACGTTATTACATGGGGGTTTGCGAGCTGTCAGCCTCCACCCCAAACCCCGCATCACCTCCAGTATTTATAATGGTGTTAAATATACAAAGAGTGTTTTTAATGTATGGGGGGGGGGTTGCACTCAGAGGCTTGCTGCTTGAAAGGGTCACCAGTACAAAAGTTTGAGAACCACTGTACTAAATAATATGAAAACATGGCAAGAGAGAATCCTCAAAGAATTAGGTTTTGTTTCTACAAGGAGAAGTCTCAGCTGTATTAGCATATGAAGTCATGAAAAAGTGAATGGCATATTGGGTAGAACCACCACCAAGTGTCTGGAAATCATTTCAAACACACCCAAGAGTGTTCTGTATTGGCATCCAGGGGGAGGGAGGGAGAAAGAACATAAAAACACGGGGGCTTGCTAACTTAGGGTTGCATCTTGCAGACCCTCCCTTAGATGAGTCATCATGCTTACTCAGTCCAGGGAACCCTCTAATGCCTCTTCATTTTTAAAAACTTAGATAAAACAGTGCATAAATTATTGTGAACCAGTCCCAGGTTACATCCAGCACAGCTAGTGGAGTGGGGGGAGGAAAAAAAAAGGTGATTGTACACCACTCCCAGTCCTGGGGCCAGTTACAATAAACCCCAAGAGACTTTTCCATCAACCAATTATTGCCAGCATATGAAGATACATGGCATATACACACTTTTCTGCATTGGGTAAGACAGGGGTGACATTGGAAAACTTCTGTTTTGGCTGTGTGGCAACCATGCTGATGTGCAACAGAACAATTAGAGACACACTGGTGTCTCTCTTCTTCCTCCCCCATCCCCCGCCAAGAAACTTTGCAGCTTCATGTTCAGTTTCCATGAAAGACTTTAGTAGAAAAGACTCCTAAAAGGAATCTAGAACAAAACATAAAAGATGACAGAGGCAAAATTACCACATGAGCATTGTGAATTGGAAACTCCCATGTTGATAGTTATGTTCATAATTTAAATCACAGTTTCAGTCAGAACTTTAGCCCATAAGCCAGTGAAACTCCAGGCAAGTGGATTAGGTCTAGCATTTTTATTATGTCTGTTGAACAATCTTTCAGCTTGCCTGTAAATAAGATTATTTATTTTGCGGTTAAAAGCTGTTAAAGCCTCTGTAGGCAACAGAGTTTTCAAGGCACATGCTGTCTTTACTAATACAAGGAGCAACATGAATGAGGAAGCTTTCCTCTGACTTGATGGAAGAGCAACAACAGTCTTGGCACTTCTCAACTTTCCACTTACAGCAACCCTCCCCACCCCTTACCAGCAACAAAGAAATCTCTCACACAACCCATCACAAAACCAAATTCTGTCCAAAAAAATAAAACTTAAAAAAAATCCTCACAAAGAAAAGGGTTTTCAGCCAATTTCAAATCACTTTTGAAATGAGCTTTAATAATATTTTTGCCAAGAAAAGTCAAACACTCCTATTCATGTGCAGTACAATACCATATAAACTTGTTATATGGCACAGCCTGACTCATCTGTTTTACTGCTAGAATTATGGGCCGATTTAGTCTATATTAAATTACACTGGGCACTAAAGTACTAACAAGGTGTATTTTATCATGAAAAAGATGACTGAAGTCATCAGACTTTGCACTGAAAAACAACAGAACAACGCTGATCTCCATTTCACTGGTATAAGTGTAAAGCAACGTTGTTAACTATATATTGCTACATCGACCATTCTATACAATGTAAAGGGGCAGTGATGGGGTGAGAATTTCATCCCTAGTTTTTATAGGATGCTCTGGGCTTCCAAACTTCTCTTTTGGTTCTGATTTCTCAATTAAAGTTGCTTCTTTAGGTATAGGGCTGAGTGTGTTCAAGGAGGGGAACATCTCCTGTTAGGCCTCGATCATGTTAACAGTTGAGTGCTTAAGCAGTTTGCTGGATCAGAGAGCCTTACAGTCTGAACCATAGTTAAACTGGGTTAGTTTATCTTGACCTGGAAGCTTATGGCTTTGGGAGCAAACTTGTGATTTACACCGAGAGGCAAATCCCACTCCTCCTCTGTGGGAATGTTTTAAAGATGACTCCGTGGGGCAATCTCCTGGAGTTCTACCCTTAGAGCTTCCCCTGTGGGTATTTTTAGAGCTGAGTCTGATCTACATCTAGGTTAGCAACAAGTGTATATTAGAGTTTTTTCCTTGTGTTGTTTTTATTTTTGCAACTCTCCTCTCCTTTCTCCCTTTCCCCTCCTTCATCAGTCCAGGCAGACATTACTATTCATCTCCAGCTCCACACCAAGGCACGGCTAAAACCTTTTCTTTATTGAGAACACGTGTATCTAGTGAAATTATCTGACAAAAATGCATCATTCTTCCACACAGATTCCATGACTGCTCACATTCTAAGCATGTTTTTAGCCATACATTCCTCTATTTATCGTCTTAGACAAGAATTTCTTTATGCCACCCAGAACATTTATGTTGAGTTAAAACCTCTTTAAACAGATGTGTGAATGAGTCCTCCATTAGCAGTAGCAACAGGTGGTCAAATTCAGCAACTAGGTTAAAGCGCCAACAGCGGGTTCCTAGTTAAATTTAAAATAAACTAAATTCATCAGATGGTAGCTGAAAAGCTTGTCCTGTAGTTCAGTCCCCAGCAACAGCCTTGAGGTACATTCACAGAGAAATCATAGTGCATAGTGTACATTCCTGCCTCATATTTTTCTAATGGAAATGGCAACATAAAAAGTGAAGGGAGGTAAACTTAAATCTTGCTCCTTGTTAGGCACTTAGTTACATTTTTCCTTTTGATTTATCAACATCATTACTGTCATTTATTTGAAATATGAGGTGATATGGTAAACTCTTCCTCCAAACCTCCTTTGTAAAATCTTGGCAGAAGCTTTGGCTCACCCTGTCATTTTTAAATATCTCGCATGCCATTTGTGACCCAGGATTTATAGCAAACATTGTAAAAAAAATACAATTTATTCTACCCACCAATCACAGAGGAGTACTTTTAGGTACATATTTAATACCAGGTGACAAAGTACAATATATCTGCCCCCAAAAAAAAAAAATTATTTTATGCTGGTAAGAGTTCAAGGATTACACTATACAGGAAAAATTTAAGTTTTTCCTTTCTTTTTAGGGGTCAAAGTGGCAATATTTTCTGGATTAAAAGGAACATTTTACATCTCTCTTTCTCTCTCAGAAAACTGATTCCATGGGCAAGGTTCTTGCGTTTCAAAGGAAGAATTCAGGCCATGATTTGTCAGAGAATTTCCAGTATCTTCAGCCAAAGTATCACAAAAAGTAGTTGCTGTCGTAAATATTAGGCCTCAATCTCAATCAAAATTTGAAAACGGGCCTCTTTGGGGTTTGCACATAGCTGGAACCAAAGCAAATGGGACTGGTTCAGAGCAAAGAATCCAAATCCAATGCCCTCCATGTGCCCGGAAATTTAAGATTTGAGTTCTGGCTCGGCCCGTCTCTAACAGACATGTGATGTTATCAGGAACACAACTGAGGCCTGCTATATGACACTCTCATTCATGTTATTTTTTATTACGTTTTAGGAGGATTTGTGTTTGTTGTGAAAAAGGGTGAGGGGGAGAAATTAATATAAACCTCCATATGAGCACTGCCTCACATGATTATACGCAAGTGTCTTCAATCCCTAATTTTGTAAAATCGAGTCAAATTCTTTGCCAATGTAAATGCATTAAACCCCATTCAAATCAAGTAAGCTTTGCCCATTTACAATAAAGGAAAATTTGTCCCAAGTGTGCTCCATAGCTTGTCTTCTGAGAGTTCAAAACAATTAATTCTTACCAACACTGTGATTCTGATGTACCTGTTGAGTCTGATTTATTTGACCAACAGGATAGAGCGTAAGGGTACTTAAATGAGACCCATGAACAAAGACACTGACAGCTGCCATGCAAGAGAGGTCTGACTTTCACGGACACCATCACCCACATCTCTGGCTAGGTCTACACTACCTGCCTGAATCGGTGGGTAGAAATCGATCTCTCGGGGATCGAATTATCGCGCCTCGTCGGGACACGACAATCGATCCCTGAATCGAT